>NC_053425.1:26425888-26529308 GCF_007990345.1 Gossypium hirsutum
TCATACACATGCATAAAGCACCTCAAACATATACATTGAACATACCTAAACTTGTGCATATTAACCTGTAACATGTAACACCCCGAACCCGAGTCCGACACCGGAGTCGAACATGAGGTGTTAACAAACTTTGAAAAATTTCCAGACGCTGCCCAATCTGTGTACTAGTCGCTTTAAAAATCATATCTTGAGCTTCACAACTCGAAAATCAGTTTCGTGATTTTTCCCTGAAATTAGACTCATATGCCCATCTACATATTTTTTCTAGAATTTTTGATCAGGCCAATTAGTACAGTTTATTAGTTAAAGTATCCCATGTTACAGGAATCGACTACCCTGACCTTTGTGCATTACAACTTGGATATCTCCTTGTACAGGGCTCCAATACTGATGCTGTTTGTTTCTATAGAAACTAGACTCAGAGAGGAATCTATACATATATGGTATGACTACTAATTATCTCTGGTTAATTTATAATCAATTTCCAAAGTCGGAACAAGGAACCCAGAACCCGTTCTGACCCTGTCTCACGAGAACCTTAATATCTCTTAACATACTGTCCGTATGATTGTTTCGTTACTTTCCTATGAAAGTAGATTCTTCAAGGTTTGTTTACATAATTTATTCACTATTTAATTCCATTCCTAATATTTTTAGTGATTTTCCAAATCTACGTCACTGATGCTGTCAGCATCTACCTTTAAGGTAGGCTTTACCTATTTCATGGTTCAACTAGCCCTTTTTGCATACATAGCACAATTTATGAAAGTGATTAACCATCCCCGTGGCCAATCCTTGCCAAGCATATCCACACTAAATGATTATAACATTATACTTAAACACATATAAGCCATTTTCACATGGCTATCCAAAACTTATACATCACATAAAGTACTCGAAAAACAACAATAGGTCGTCCTAAACATGCCATATCAAAATTCAACCAAAAGAGTACCCAAAAGAGCCTTTGATAGTGTGGGCGACTTCGACTTCAAGATCCCGAGTCTGATAGCTGGAGAACCAAAAATCTATAAAACAGAGGAGCAATGGAACGAAGTAAGCAATTTATGCTTAGTAAGTTTTGAGCAAGGAATTCCAGCATAACGAAAGAATAGCACACATTTAGCTAAACGGAATATTTCATAATACACAATTTTCCGATATCAAACTTACTTAACAACGTTAACCCTTATGTACATACACAAAAGACCAACTTAGCCGAAGGCCGGTAGCTCGTTCATCAACTGAGCGAATATTTATTTGTAAGGGCTCGATTAAATTCAACACATACGTAACATATCCCAATATTGGGATGTTTTTCGAGTATTAGCTGAAATTTTACAGCAAGCTCATTCATTACCAAAATCACGTACCTTCGGAATTTAACCGGATATAGCTCCTCGTTCAAGTGCCTTCGGGACATAGCCCGGTTATAGTAACTCATACAATGCCTTCGGGACTTAACCCGGATTTTAAAACTCGCACGAATGCCTTCGGGACTTAACCCGGAATTAGTATCTCGCACAAAGGCCTTCGGGACTTAACCCGGAATTAATAACTCGCACAAATACCTTCGGATCTTAGTCCGGATATAGTCACTTAGCACAAAGCCTTCGGGACTTAGCCCGGACAGCATTCAATTAATCATGCACATCTAACAATAATTCATGGCACATTCGTATTTCATTTTCATTTGCAAAACTCAAACACAAGGCACATATCATCCTTGCACATTCGGCTCAATAGCCACACATAGAGCATGATTTGCATTTGCTTAAAACATGATTTAATCACATCGTAATTTAAGCTCTCTTACTCAAGAACTTACCTCGGGTGTTGTCGAACGATTCCGCTAACTATTCGACCACTTTTTCCTTCCCTTTATCGGATCTATTTCCCCTTTGCTCTTGAGCTTAATTAAACAAATAAATTGATTTCATCATTTAGGCATCGAAAAGATGAACACAAGGCACTTAGCCCATATTTATACATTAGACATTAAAGTCACATACATGTGAAATCATGCATCAACACAACATATTAGCTAATTTTTCCCCCTTGGCCGAATATGCATGTCTATTTTTGGGGTCAATTTCAACACTTAATATACATATACACACTAGTAAAGCATCCTCCCCCTTTCCATCAATTTAACACATGCATTGCTCATTAACATGCAAAGTTACATTCCGCCTTAGCACACAACTTGCTAGCCGATTCTTCTCCATTTAGCAACCAATGCACATATGTGCTCACACAAAAATGCTAAAAAGGAGGTTCAAGAATCATCAAGTCATCATCACATGCATCATTAACAAACTTCATATTTAGCATGCAATGGCATTAACACAACCTCCACCTAGGCCGAATTTAACTCATCCTCTTGCCTCATCACCACCACATCAAACATCAACCAAGAATGATGCATCCATGGTCAAATGTCATTTCCATCACATAGCAAGATTTAGACCATGGGCTAGGTAGAACTCAAGCTAACAACTAAAACATGCATGCATCTCATGGAACATCATCAAACATGCCTTAGCCTAGCTACATGCATGGCCGAACCTCTTCACCTTTCTTCTTCCTTCCTCCTTAAAATTATTGGCCAAGGATGAACCAAAGGATGAGAAATTTCTTTTTCTTTGTTTTTCTTTCTAGTTTCGGCAAGTATGAAGATGAGAAAAGGATGAACAAAAATTCTCTCCTTTCTTTTCTTTTGCTCACGGCAATGGGGGGGACAAACAACTACACACACATTTTTTTTTGTATTCACCATACTCCTTTTCATTATTTTATGCCCATGCCCCTTATTTTATTTGTTTTATCCCAACATTTTATGACACAAATTAACATATTTTATTTGTGCCATACTTATGCCATAATTTCCATAAAAAAAAATTGCACAATTGCTCATCATGCCCATCATGGCCGGCCACCTTGTTTTAAGGTGGGAAATTTGACATGCAAATCCACCTATTTCATACTATAAGTTATTTGGCCACTACAAATTAGCCTATAGCATTTGCAAAAATTTTCACATGAGTCACATTTCAAAATTTCACTCACAATTGGCAAAATCAAAGCATGAAATTTTCACACATGCACTTTCACATGAAATAAACATAGGATATAACATCTAATTATTATTATGACTCGGTTTAGCGGTCCCGAAACCACTTCCCGACTAGGGTCAATTTTGGGCTGTCACAACTCTCCCCCACTTAAGAAATTTTCGTCCCCGAAAATCTTACCGGTGAATAGGTTTGGGTATCGCTCTTTCATCGAGCTCTCGGTCTCCCAAGTAGCTTCCTCGATCCCGTGTTTGAGCCATAACACCTTTACTAGCGGAACTCTTTTGTTTCGCAACTCCTTCACTTCACGAGCTAGGATACGCATCGGTTCTTCTTCATAGCTCATATCGTCTTGAATTTCAACCTCTGATGGGCTAATTATGTGTGATGGATCAGATCGATAGCGTCGAAGCATCGAAACATGAAAGACGTCGTGAATCTTTTCAAGCTCAGGGGGCAAAATCAATCTATACGCAACCGGACCAACTCATTCGGAGATTTCGTACGGCCCAATGAATCTTGGGTTCAACTTGCCCTTACGGCCAAACCTGAGTATCTTTTTCCAAGGTGAAACCTTAAGGAACACTTTGTCTCCCACCTGATACTCGATGTCTTTTCGTTTCAAATCCGCGTACGACTTCTAACGATCTGTGGCTACCTTCAAACTTTCACGGATTACCTTTACTTTCTGTTCAGCATCTTTAATCAAATCAACTCCGAAAATTTTACTTTCACCGAGCTCGGTCCAAAACAATGGTGTACGGCATTTACGACCGTACAAAGCCTCGTAAGGTGCCATCTTAATACTTGATTGAAAACTATTGTTGTAAGCGAATTCAATCTAAGGTAAATACCGTTCCCATGAACTACTGAACTCGAGGATGCAACATCTCAACATATCCTCAAGTATTTGAATTATCCGCTCGGATTGACCATCGGTTTGGGGGTGAAAAGCAGTGCTAAAATGCAGCTTGGTACCCAGAGCTTCTTGCAATTTCTTCCAAAATCGTGAGGTGAATCTCGGATCTCTATCCGACACGATAGAAACAGGTACCCCGTGTAATCTCACAATTTGAGAAACGTACAATTCAGCTAGTTTATCCAATGAAAAATCCGTACGTACGGGGATGAAATGAGCCGACTTAGTCAGCCTATCAACAACAACCCAAATCGCATCCTTCTTACTTGCTGACAATGGCAGTCCAGACACAAAGTCCATTGTGACTCGATCCCACTTCCACTCGGGTATCATGATCGGCTGGAGTAATCCTGAAGGCACTTGATGTTCCGCTTTCACTTGTTGACATATTAAACATCTCGAAACAAAGTCGGAGATGTCCCGTTTCATACCATGCCACCAAAATTGACGTTTCAAATCGTTGTACATTTTCGTACTCCCCAGGTGAATTGACATTCGGCTACAATGGGCTTCGTTCAGAATCATCGAAATGAGTTCCGAATTCCTTGGAACACACAAACGATTTCTGAACCTCAAACAATCATCATCATCAATTTGAAACTCCGATTCCTCGTTCGGAACACACTTAGCCCGTTTTGCAACCAATTCATCATCGACTTTCTGAGCTTCACGAATTTGGTGAGTCAATAATGGTTTAGCTTTTAATTCAGCTACTAACACATTGTCTGGTAGAACAGACAAATGCACGTTCATCGCTCGTAAAGCAAACAATGACTTCCGGCTTAAGGCGTCTGCAACCACGTTAGCCTTTCCCGGGTGGTAATCAATGACAAGCTCGTAATCTTTCAACAACTCAAGCCAACGTCTTTGTCGCAAATTCAAGTCTCGTTGAGTCATCAAATATTTGAGACTTTTGTGATCCGAAAATACATGGCACTTCTCACCAAACAGATAATGTCGCCATATTTTTAAAGCAAACACGATGGCAGCTAGTTCGAGATCATGGGTCGGATAATTCCTCTCGTGTGGCTTCAATTGTCTCGACGCATAGGCCACGACTCGACCTTCTTGCATCAATACGCAACCCAACCCAAGTAGGGATGCGCCACTATAAATGACAAACTCTTTACCTGATTCGGGTTGCACCAAAATTGGAGCTTCAGTCAAATGAGTTTTCAGTTGATCGAAACTTTTCTGACATTTCTCCGTCCACTCGAACTTAACATCCTTTTGAAGTAGCTTCGTCATTGGTGTGGCTATCATCGAGAAACCTTTGACAAATCGTCGGTAATAACCGGCGAGCCCCAAAAAGCTCCGAACTTCAGTAATATTTCTCGGAGGTTTCCAGTCAAGTATGGCTGAAATTTTGTTCGGGTCAACTCGAATACCCGACGCGGATACCACATGACCCAAGAAGCTAACCTCTCTTAACCAGAACTCACACTTACTGAACTTAGCATATAACTGCTTATCCCGCAAAATTTGCAGCACTAGCCTCAGATGCTCAGCATGTTCGGTCTCATCTCTTGAATAGACCAAAATGTCATCAATGAACACAACTACGAACCGATCCAAATACGGTCTGAAGATCCGATTCATCAAATCGATAAATACTGCAGGGGCATTAGTGAGCCCAAACGGCATCACTAAGAATTCGTAGTGACCATATCTCGTTCTGAAGGCAGTTTTGGGAATATCTGAATCTCGAATTCGCAACTGATAATAGCCCGATCTCAAATCTATATTTGAGAACACTGAGGCTCCCTTCAGTTGGTCGAACAAATCATCGATGCGCGGAAACGGATATTTGTTCTTTATCGTCACTTTATTCAGTTGACGATAGTCAATGCACAACCTCATAGTTCCGTCCTTCTTTTTCACGAACAATACTGGTGCACCCCAAGGTGAGAAACTTGGTCGAGCGAAACCTCTATCCGTCAGTTCTTGCAACTGAGCTTTCAACTCCTTTAACTCGGTTGGTGCCATACGATACGGAGCTATCGAAATCGGCGTAGTCCCAGGTACAAGCTCAATACCAAACTCTACCTCCCGAACAGGTGGTAAACCCGGTAATTCTTCCGGAAAAACATCTGGGTATTCACAAACCACCGGCACAGATTCGGGTTTCTTTTCTAATTCTTTGTCATCAAGTACATACGCAAGGTATGCTTCGCACCCTTTTCTTACATATTTATGTGCCAACATTGCTGATATTACAGCTGGCATCCCCTCCAAGTCCGCAGACTCAATTCGGACTACTTCGTTATTTGCGCACCTCAAATCAATAGTCTTGCTCTTGCAATTCACAATCGCATCATGCGCGGTCAACCAATCCAAACCAAGGATAACATCAAATTCATCAAACGGCAAAAGCATCAAGTCCGCCGGAAAACAGGAACCTCGAATTTCCAGGGGACATTTCTTACACACTTTGTCGACAAGCACGTAACGACCCAAGGGATTTGACACCCGAATTACGAACTCAGTAGACTCAATAGGTAAAGTCTTACTGGATGCTAAGGTTTCACATATGTAAGAATGAGTAGAACCGGGGTCAATCAAAGCAATTACATTAGTATCAAAGAGAGTAAATGTACCGGTAATAACATCAGGCGAAGAAGCATCCTCGCGGGCACGTATAGCATAAGCTCTAGCAGGCGCACGAGCTTCGGATCTGGTTATATCATCTCTAGATCCTCTCTGACCACCACCAGTATTGCTCGCATTTCCAGATGGTCTACCCCGAGCAGTGGTAGCACCCGGTCTCCCACTCTGATTTACATTCTGTTCCGACAACCTCGGGCAATCTTTAATGAAGTGGTCAACTGATCCGCATTTGTAACAGGAGCGGTCAGGGAATCTACAACTCCCCGAATGCCATTTACCGCAATATCGGCATTTCGTTCTGTCTCGACGTTCATTCCCAACACTGGCGACTGAAGTGCCTCGTGTACCTACAAGGGGTCGATCACGATCTCGTCTAAAAAAACCCGAAGTGCCTCTAAACTGGCCCGCATCATCCCGAAATCTCTTCGATGCCTGTTGAAGAGACCTTCCCGAGGATCTTTTACGAAACTCTCCAGTTCCCTCATCAACTCTTTGCTTTTCTTTTCTAAGCTCTTCGGCTTTACAAGCTCGTTCAACAAGTACCACGAACTCTCGTATTTCAAGAACGCCAACAAACATTTTTATATCTTCATTCAGCCCATCCTCGAAGCGTTTACACATAATAGCTTCGGACGAAACACATTCCCGAGCGTATTTGCTAAGTCTAACAAATTTTCGCTCGTAATCAGTAACCGACATGGAGCCTTGCTTAAGCTCAAGAAATTCCTTCCGTTTTTGATCAACAAACCTCTGACTGATATACTTTTTCCGAAACTCAGTTTGGAAAAACTCCCAAGTTACTTGCTCTCGGGGCACAACGGAAGTCAGAGTACTCCACCAATAGTAGGCAGAATCACGTAGCAAGGAGATAGCACACTTTAGGCATTCATCGGGTGTACAAGATAGCTCATCGAGTACCCGGATAGTGTTGTCCAGCCAAAATTCAGCTTGCTCGGCATCATCGCTATCCATAGCCTTAAATTCAGTAGCCCCATGTTTTGGATTCTGTCAACTGGGGGCTTATTTGACCTTATTTGGTCAGTTACCGGTGGTATTGTAGGTGCGGGGGTAGTATTTGTCGGGAATGGAGGTTGTGGAACAGCCATATTAGTTCGAATGTATTGGTTGAACCAATCATTCATCACGCTATAGAATGCTTGTCTAACTTCATCATTCGGATTACTAGCATTAGGTTGAGAGTCCGCCAGCACTGTCCCTTGTGCGGGAGCAGGCGCTACACTCTCAAGATCATCAGCTACCTCTCGGTCACGATCGGGATCCATTACTATAAATAAACACATTTACAATTGTCAGAAATCACCACACTATCAAGTAATCACGTAAAATGGCATGTATAGCTAGACCCAAAACATTACGGTAGTCCTAGAATCGACTAAACCGTAGCTCTGATACCAATAAAATGTAACACCCGAACCCGAGTCCGACACCGGAGTCGAACACGAGGTGTTAACAAACTTTGAAAAATTTCCAGACACTGCCCAATCTGTGTACTAGTCGCTTTAAAAATCATATCTTGAGCTTCACAACTCGAAAATCAGTTTCGTGATTTTTCCCTGAAACTAGACTCATATTCCCATCTACATATTATTTTCTAGAATTTTTGATTGGGCCAATTAGTACAGTTTATTAGTTAAAGTCTCCCATTTTACAGGAATCGACTACCCTGACCTTTGCGCATTACGACTTGGATATCTCCTTGTACAGGGCTCCAATACTGATGCTGTTTGTTTCTATAGAAACTAGACTCAAAGAGGAATCTATACATATATGGTATGACTCCTAATTATCTCTGGTTAATTTATAATCAATTTCCAAAGTCGGAACAAGGAACCCAGAACCCGTTCTGACCCTGTCTCATGAGAACCTTAATATCTCTTAACATACTATCCGTATGATTTTTTCGTTACTTTCCTATGAAAGTAGATTCTTCAAGGTTTGTTTACATAATTTATTCACTATTTAATTCCATTCCTAATATTTTTAGTGATTTTCCAAATCTACGTCACTGATGCTGTCAGCATCTACCTTTAAGGTAGGCTTTACCTATTTCATGGTTCAACTAGCCCTTTTTGCATACATAGCACAATTTATGAAAGTGATTAACCATCCCCGTGGCCAATCCTTGTCAAGCATATCCACACTAAATGATTATAACATTATACTTAAACACATATAAGCCATTTTCACATGGCTATCCAAAACTTATACATCACATAAAGTACTCGAAAAACAACAATGGGTCGTCCTAAACATGCCATATCAAAATTCTACCAAAAGAGTACCCAAAAGAGCCTTTGATAGTGTGGGCGACTTCGACTTCAAGATCCCGAGTCCGATAGCTGGAGAACCAAAAATCTATAAAACAGAGGAGCAATGGAACGAAGTAAGCAATTTATGCTTAGTAAGTTTTGAGCAAGGAATTCCAGCATAACGAAAGAATAGCACACATTTAGCTAAACGGAATATTTCATAATACACAATTTCCGATATCAAACTTACTTCACAACGTTAACCATTATGTACATACACAAAAGACCAACTTAGCCGAAGGCCGGTAGCTCGTTCATCAACTGAGCGAATATTTATTTGTAAGGGCTCGATTAAATTCAACACATACGTAACATATCCCAATATTGGGATGTTTTTCGAGTATTAGCTGAAATTTTACAGCAAGCTCATTCATTACCAAAATCACGTACCTTCGGAATTTAACCGGATATAGCTCCTCGTTCAAGTGCCTTCGGGACATAGCCCGGTTATAGTAACTCATACAATGCCTTCGGGACTTAACCCGGATTTTAAAACTCGCACGAATGCCTTCGGGACTTAACCCGGAATTAGTATCTCGCACAAAGGCCTTCGGGACTTAACCCGGAATTAATAACTCGCACAAATGCCTTCGGATCTTAGTCCGGATATAGTCACTTAGCACAAAGCCTTCGGGACTTAGCCCGGACAGCATTCAATTAATCATGCACATCTAACAATAATTCATGGCACATCCGTATTTCATTTTCATTTGCAAAACTCAAACACAAGGCACATATCATCCTTGCACATTCGGCTCAATAGCCACACATAGAGCATGATTTTCATTTGCTTAAAACATGATTTAATCACATCGTAATTTAAGCTCTCTTACTCAAGAACTTACCTCGGGTGTTGTCGAACGATTCCGCTAACTATTCGACCACTTTTTCCTTCCCTTTATCGGATCTATTTCCCCTTTGCTCTTGAGCTTAATTAAACAAATAAATTGATTTCATCATTTAGGCATCGAAAAGATGAACACAAGGCACTTAGCCCATATTTATACATTAGACATTAAAGTCACATACATGTGAAATCATGCATCAACACAACATATTAGCTAATTTTTCCCCCTTGGCCGAATATGCATGTCTATTTTTGGGGTCGATTTCAACACTTAATACACATATACACACTAGTAAAGCATCCTCCCCCTTTCCATCAATTTAACACATGCATTGCTCATTAACATGCAAAGTTACATTCGGCCTTAGCACACAACTTGCTAGCCGATTCTTCTCCATTTAGCAACCAATGCACATATGTGCTCACACAAAAATGCTAAAAAGGAGGTTCAAGAATCATCAAGTCATCATCACATGCATCATTAACAAACTTCATATTTAGCATGCAATGGCATTAACACAACCTCCACCTAGGCCGAATTTAACTCATCCTCTTGCCTCATCACCACCACATCAAACATCAACCAAGAATGATGCATCCATGGTCAAATGTCATTTCCATCACATAGCAAGATTTAGACCATGGGCTAGGTAGAACTCAAGCTAACAACTAAAACATGCATGCATCTCATGGAACATCATCAAACATGCCTTAGCCTAGCTACATGCATGGCCGAACCTCTTCACCTTTCTTCTTCCTTCCTCCTTAAAATTATTGGCCAAGGATGAACCAAAGGATGAGAAATTTCTTTTTCTTTGTTTTTCTTTCTAGTTTCGGCAAGTATGAAGATGAGAAAAGGATGAACAAAATTCTCTCCTTTCTTTTCTTTTGCTCACGGCAATGGGGGGGACAAACAACTACACACACATTTTTTTTTTGTATTCACCATACTCCTTTTCATTATTTATGCCCATGCCCCTTATTTTATTTGTTTTATCCCAACATTTTATGACACAAATTAACATATTTTATTTGTGCCATACTTATGCCATAATTTCCATAAAAAAAATTGCACAATTGCTCATCATGCCCATCATGGCCGGCCACCTTGTTTTAAGGTGGGAAATTTGACATGCAAATCCACCTATTTCATACTATAAGTTATTTGGCCACTACAAATTAGCCTATAGCATTTGTAAAATTTTCACATGAGTCACATTTCAAAATTTCACTCACAATTGGCAAAATCAAAGCATGAAATTTTCACACATGCACTTTCACATGAAATAAACATAGGATATAACATCTAATTATTATTATGACTCGGTTTAGCGGTCCCGAAACCACTTCCCGACTAGGGTCAATTTTGGGCTGTCACATAACACCCCTAACCTGTAACCGTCGCCGGAATAGGTTAAGAGGCATTACCAAACTTGTACTCGATTCAGAATAATCATTTATGAAATAATCCTCTCATTTCAATCAATATCATTGATCTACATTCCATATGCACTCAATTTAAGCATACAAAGCATTAATCATACATTCGGGACTAATTCAGTAACATATAAAAATTTCGAAAATTTTCAACATTTCAAGTATCACACACCCGTGTGAATAGGCTATGTGCTTAACACGGCTAATAGACACGCCTGTGTCTTAGACCATGTGGAAACAGGGCATACATACTGACTTGCACCATACAACCAGAGACACGCCCATGCACCTTAGCCATGGTCGAAACTAACTTGGGCCACATGGCTGACCATATGTCCATGTGCTAGGCCGTGTCAAAACTGTAGGGTATACTGACTTTAATTCGTAGGGTACCCCAAGGGACACACGGCTGTGTAACATGACCGTGTATCACACACGGCTGAGACACACGCCCGTGTCTCTGCCCTTATGGACAAAAATAGGCCATTTGAAAAGCCAAATTTGCCACCCTAAAACATAAGCATTTATAATCATATTTGACCACATTTATGCAACTCAATTTACAACCAAAATAACCATTTCAATACACATTATAAGCCATAACCAAGCTCACCATTTACAAATCCAAATACACAATTAATCACATATACAATTCATTCTTCTAACATCTATATATCAAGACTTCATTGGCATAATTTCATTCCAATCTTATCATATCAAAACATACCATCATTAAGCACATATGCAATCCAAATATGATACCAAAATAAGCCAAATTACATGTTTTAACTTATATACAAAATCATTCTTCAACCATGATACCATAACATAACTATTACTATCAAACTGGCTATACATGCCATATTTACATAAGTTCAAAAGTCCAAAATACCAATTGGAAATTAGATAGTGTAAAGTGCAACTCTGAATTTTTCGAAACGAGCAAGCTAACGAACCCTATAAGACATAGAAAACGAAACAAAGTAAGCTTATAGCTTAGTAAGCCCGTATAACTCAGAATTAAACTTACCATATTATACATTATCAAGTAATAATAAAAATGACAATAATTCGATTTAACTATCACCTAATTACAAGTATTTATCACATGTTAGTCATTTAACAAATATATAAACTATCTATTAGTACTTTACTTTACATGAATTCCAAAGTCACATATCAAATATATAACACTTATAACTTGTAACTTATCTGAATAATTTATATTTAAGCTCGTTGAACCTATTAGAACTTCAAAGGATAATCGAGCGAACAATGTCAGTAATCCGTCAATTCATCATCATACATGCTCTTTCGAGATATGGTCGGTAAGCTTTTCATGAGCTGATAAACAGTAAGCTCTATTGAGTGAAAACTGTAAGCTCTATTGAGCTGAACAGTAAGCTCCAATGAGCTGAACAGTAAGCTCTTACGAGCTATGGTGAGTCGCAACAAATGCAGGAGCTCGACCATTACAGCAATTCTAGTAACATGTCACTGGTATTCAATGAATTCAAATAGTTCAAACAGGGCTCGGTAACACATATAATATAACAATAAGACATTCATACTTCAATTATCTCAATTATACACATTCTTTTCAATAATCACAAGTATAGAAAATTTTGATTCCAATTATACGAACTTACCTCGTATTTGCTCGTATAACCGTCGTCTACTCGTCTACCTTTTATTTCCCTCAATCTAATTCTGGTATTTGCTTATCTTGATCTTAATTGATAAAGGAAGCTTGGTCGAATGAAGAAAGCAAAAATGGTGTTTTATCCACCCTAATTTTGGTTGATGATGAAGAATGAAGAAAGAATTTTGTTTTGTTTTATTATTATTAACCTTAATAAATCATTTACCATTATAACCTTGTAATTAATTCAAAATTACACCAATTGTCATGCTATCATCTCCACTAACCATAAATGGTCTATTTATCACTTAAGGACCTTTACTATTAATTTCCATAGCTATTTGACACTTTTAGCTAATAGAACATAAGTTTAACGCTTTATGCGATTTAGTCCTTTTTACCGAATTAAGCATTTAAGTAGTAAAATCTCTTAACGAAAATTTCATATAATTAATCTATCATGTTGAAGACCTTATTAAAATAATAAAATAAATATTTTGACTTCAAATTTGTGGTCCCAGAACCAATGTTCTGATTTGACCTAAAAACGGGCTGTTACAACTCTCTCCCCTTAGGGATTTTCGTCCCCAAAAATCTTACGGGTAAAGAGGTTAGGGTACTATTTTCGCATAGCTTCTTCGGGTTCCCATGTAGCTTCCTCAATTCTGTGTTTATTCCAAAGAACCTTCACAAGAGCTATACGTTTATTCCTCAATTCCTTAATCTCCCGAGCCAAAATCCTGATCGGTTCTTCGTTATATGATAAATCAGACTGTATCTCTACATCAACGGGAGAAATAACATGTGATGGATCTGATCTATATTGATGTAGCATCGAAACATGAAAAACATTATGTATCTTTTCAAGCTCAGACGGAAATAATTGTTGATATGTTATAAGCCCTATTCTTTCAACAATTTCATACTGCCCCATGAATCGTGGACTTAATTTTCCTTTACGGCTGAAACAGAGAATTTTCTTCTATGGTGACACTTTCAAAAATACTTGATCTCCAATCTAAAATTCTATTTCTTTGCGTTTCAAATCTGCATGGGATTTCTGTTGATTTGAAGCTACTTTTAAACTGTCGCGAATTACTTTCACTTTTTCCTCAGTCTTTTTGATCAATTCAACCCCTGAATCTTTTTCTCACTCAATTCAGTCTAATATAGCGGAGTTCGATACTTGTGACCATATAAAGCTTCGTACGGTGCCATCTTTATACTCATCTAGAAACTGTTGTCATAAGCAATTTTAATCAGAGGCAAGATTTCTCCCAGCTACCTTCAAACTCAAGAATGCAACAATGCAACATATCCTCAAGTATCTGTATAATTCTTTCAGACTGACCATCCGCCTGGGGATGAAAAGCTGTGCTAAAATTCAATTTCGTTCCAAGAGCTTCTTGTAATTTCTCTTAGAATCTTGACGTAAATCTCGGGTCTCTATCTAATAGACAATGGTACACCATGTAATCGTACGATTTTAGGCAAGTACAATTCAGCTAACCTATCCAGAGAGTAATCCATACATATCAGTATGAAATGAGCAGATTTCATCATTCGATCAACAACAACACAAATAGCATCTTTCTTTTTTGGAGTTAGGGGCAATCCCAGTACAAAATCCATAGTGCCTCTATCTCATTTCCATTCAGGAATCAATATAGGCTGCAATAAACCAGATGGTACTTGATGTTCAGCTTTGACTTATTGACAAATCAAACATTTTGATACAAACTCTGATATATCTCGTTTCATTCCTGACCACCAAGACATCTGTTTCAAATCATTATACATCTTGGTACTACCCGGATGAACAGAAAAACAACTACTGTGTGCCTCATGCAGGATTTTCTGAAGAAGCTCTAAATTTTTCGGTACACAAATTCTATTTTGGAACATTAAACAGTCATCAGTTCCAATATGAAATTTTGAATCAGAATTAGACTCACATTGAATTCGTTTCGCTTGTAATTCAAGATCATTTTTCTGAGCTTCAAAAATTTGTTGCAGAAATACCAGTTTAGCTTTTAATTCAGTTAAAATAGACCCGCCATCACATATAATCAATTGGGTATTCATGGCTCGTAATGTAAACAAAGATTTCTGGCTTAAGGCATCAGCAACAACGTTAGCTTTTGCTGAGTGATAATCAATCACAAAGTCATAATCTTTCAACAACTCAAGCCATCTTCATTGTCACAAATTCAAATCCTTCTGTGACATCACATATTTCAAGGTCTTATGATCCGTATAAATATGGCATTTTTCACCGTATAAATAGTGTCGCCAAATCTTCAATGCAAACACAATCGCAGCCAGCTTTAAATCATGCGCCAGATGTTCTTCTCATGCGGTTTCAGCTATCGGGAAGCATAAGCAATAACTTTTCCATCCTGCATCAAAACACACCTCGGTTCTTTTAATGACGCATCACTATAGATCACGAACTCTTTACCTGATTCAGGTCGAACCAAAACTAGTGCCTCTATTAATAGTGCTTTCAACTATTCAAAACTCTACTGACACTTTTCTGACCATTCAAACTTCACATCTTTTTGTAGCAGTCGAGTCATTGGTGTCGCAATCATTGAGAATCCTTTCACAAATCTTCGGTAATAGCCCGCTAATTTCAGAAAACTATAAACTTTAGACACATTTCTTAGAAGTTTCCAATCAACAATAGCAGAAATCTTGCTCAGATCAACTCTAATACTATCGGCTGAAACAATATGCCCCAAGAATCCAACCTCTTTGAGCTAGAACTTGCATTTACTGAACTTTGGGAATAATTGATTTTCACGTAGATTTTGTAACACAATTTTCAAGTGCTTGGTATGCTCAATTTCATCTCGTGAATAGATCCGAATATCATTAATGAATACCACAACAAATCTATCTAAATACGGTCTAAATATACGATTCATCAAGTCCATAAAAATGGAAGGAGCATTAGTTAAATCGAAAGGCATAACAAGGAATTCATAATGGCCATACCTTGTTCTAAAAGCAGTTTCTGGCACACTCGACTCTTTAACTCACAACTGATAGTAACCCAATCTCAGATCAATCTTTGAAAATACTGTAGCCCCTTTCAACTGATCAAATAAATCATTAATCCACGGTAGAGGATATTTGTTCTTGATAGTCACTTTATTCAACTGTATATAGTCGATACACATTCTCATCGTGCCATCTTTCTTTTTCACGAACAATATCAGTGTACCCCGGGGAGAATAACTCGATTGAACAAAACTTCAGCCTGTCAACTCTTGCAACTAAGCTTTTAATTCTTTTAATTTTTTTGGAGCCATTCTGTACGGAGCTATCGATATCGATGTTGTTCCCGGTACTAACTCAATACCAAATTCAACTTCTCTGATCGGTGGTAATCCCGGTAATTCTTCTGGAAATACATCCGAAAACTCACAAACAATAGGTATAGATTCAATCTTTGATTTTCACACCTTCGTATCCAAAACATATGCAAGATATGCATCATTACCCTTTTTAAAATATTTCTGAGCTAATATAGACGATATCACAGTAGGTAATTTATTTGAACCATTAGACTCAATCCGAAGAATCTCACCATTTTGACATTTCAATTCGATAGTCTTCTATCTACAATTCACAATTACATCATGCATAGTTAGCCAGTTTATACCCAGAATCACATCAAACTCATCGAACGATAGTAGTATCAAGTCAGCCCGAAAATAGTAACCCCGGATCATCAGAGAATAATTTTTACAAATTTTATCAATTAAAACAAACTTGCCTAAAGGGTTTGATACTTTAATTACAAATTCTATAGACTCAACATGTAAACTCTTTTTAAATACTAAATTCATACAGATATATGAATGGGTTGATCCAGAAGCTATCAACGCATCTATATCAGTATCAAAAAAAGAAAAAATACCAGTGATAACATCTGGTGATGATGCTTCCTCTCATGCACGTATAGCATAAGCCATGGCAGCTGCTCGTGCCTCAGATCTCACAGTCGAATCTCTCGTAGTACCTCGATTACCACTCACATTTCTGATGTTTCGGGGCAGTCTCCTTCTAGCAGTCGTGTTACTTGTTTTCACTGGTTGTTCTCTTTCAGCTGGGAACTTTTCTGGACAATCACGGAGAAAATGATCAAAAGATCCATATTTAAAGCAAGCTCCACTCACTAATCTGCATTCACCATAATGTAGCTTATTACATTGTTTACATTCAGATCCAGCGTTTCTAACACTTCCCACAATGGCCACAGATGTCGCCTGAGGTTTTGAATTTGTTTGTCTCGTATTTCTGTCTCTGATAGAAATTCCTGCAGAGGCTGTAGAACGAGGATGATATTCTCTAAATTTCTTTGATGCTGACTGATGTGATTTGCCCATAAATCATTTTCTAGACTCTCTAGCCTTAGAATCGGCTTTTCATTTCTCTTTACAAAGCTCTTCGGCTTTACAGGCTCAGTCAAACAGAACAACAAACTCTTTCAGCTCAGGAATTCCAACCAACACTCTGATTTCTTCATTCAATCCATCCTCAAATCTTTTACACATTATAGCTTCAGAAGAAACACATTCACGAGCATATTTGTTGAGTTGTGCAAACTCTCATTCATATTTTGCAACTAACATACGGTCCTGCTTCAATTCAAGAAATTCTTTTCTCTTCTGATCAATGAACCTTTGACTAATGTATTTCTTTCTAAATTCAACTTGAAAGAAATCCCAAGTGACTCGCTTTAGCGGAACTACGGATATCAAGGTATTCCACCACTGATACGCAGTATCTCTGAACAATGATACAACACACTTCATACATTCTTCAGGTGTGTAAGACAACTCATCAAACACACTAATCATGTTTTCAAGCCAAAGTTTGGCCCTCTCAAGATCATCATTAGCAATGGTTCTAAATTCCTAAGCTCCGTGTTTCCCAATTCTATCAACAGGTGGTTTATTTAATCTCAAAGGATCAATACCTTGAGGAACTAATAGGATTGGTTGGGGAACAAGAGGGGGTGGAGGTTGCAGAATAGTAGGATTCTACATGTAATAGTACAATTTAGACCCTAATCGGAACGGTGGTTTCAGGACTATGAATCCGAGTCAGAAAAATTTTTTAAAATCATTTTTTTGTGTTTATTATGTGTAAATTTATATCTGTGAAATTTTTTTATTTTAATTTTGTTGTTTGAGTGCCCGATTTAATAAAAGGGCTTAATCGCATAAAAGTAAAATTTGCATGCTAATTGTTAAAGTACCTAATTACTTTATTCTTTCAATGTGGGGTACTTATAATGCAATTGTACCATTGAAATTGGCATGGACACATTTGGTCACCAGTTAGTGGGTGGAAATAATATTATAATAATTAAAGTTATAATATAAGTAATAATATGTACATATTATAACATAAATTAAAAACAACCATGCATGTTCTTTGTTATTGTCGAAACTAAAGAAAATAAGAAAGAAAAACAAGCTTTAAGGGTTCAGCAACTTATTAAGCTCAATCAAGGTATGTAATTAGCTCGGTTTTGATAATTTTTACGTTTTTGAGATCGTTTCTAAGTTATCTACAAGACCCATGCTAGAATTTTTTATTTTTATGAATATTTTGAGTTATTCCATTGATGAATATTTGTGTTTTGTGATGTTTGATGATGAAGTATTAAAAATATGTTTTAGATTAACATGTTTTGTATTGGAGTTTTTAATGATTTTGAGTAATTAGGACTAAATTGTGAAAATAATAAATTGAGGGACTAAAATGTGAAATAAATGAAATAAATGGACTAGTATGAGAATAAAGAATATTCGGCCTAACTATGTTGTTGTGAGATTTTGCATATTTTGTGTTTTATGCAATAGGGACTAAATTGTGAAAAATGTGAAATATCAGAGGTAAAATTAAAATTTGACCATTTGAGTGTTTTTGGACGAATTTGGTTGAATATTTTATTTGATAAGTTTAATTTATATTAATTTAGATCAAGAAAAGAGAAAATCAAATTTAAATCGAGGGAAAAGTAAAGTTGTCGACTAGCCGATCCGTACCAGTTTTTCATCGTCCGAGGTAAGTCTTTAAGCAATTAAACATCGTCTATTTTGAATGTAAAATAGTTTAATATGATGATTCGAATTTTATAGACTTATAGTAGAGTAGCCGAATGTGGTTAACATAGAATGAATGTGGTTGAGTTTTATTCGACTGAGTTAAAACATCTAAAAGTTCGTATGAACTACATAGAATATCTAGACGATTCGATATATGAAATGTTTATGAAATGACTTTATAATAGTGATATTCGGGCTTTGAGCCTAGCAAGCAATGTGCTGGTGAATTAATCAGGCTTTATGCCTAGCAGGCTTATTGCCGGTGTATAAAATCAGACTTTGAGTCTAGCAGGCCTTGTGCTGGTCTGTGATACAGGCTTATACCTAGCAGGCTTTATGCCGGTGAATTATTAAAAGCTTATGCTTAAAAAACTCATGCTGATGTGGTATTTGAATACATTAAACGAGCTAAATGACCAGGTATGGATAAACTTATTACCTATTTAATATAAGGTAAGTAAGTAACTTGATGATTTATTACAAATCATGTGTGATGCAAATGAAGTATATATGTGATTATGGAAATGTGTATTTGGTTTTATGATCAAATGATATGAATATTATGGAATTTGGTTTGTGAATATGTGTATACAAGACTATGTATATTCGGCCATATGGATAGTTCGTGTACGTGATGTTATAATACGATTTTTGAGCTTGTGTATATGAGTGTATGTGCAATTGGTTATAAAATGACATCTTAAATTTGAAGGTTTGATGATAATTAATTGCTTTGATTATAAGAACATTCGGCCAAGGATATAATATTCTATGAAAGTATAAGTTATATATGAACGGAATTAAAAGTTTGAAGTTGAATGTGATTACAAATGTATAATTTGAATTATTTGATTGATATAATTTAATATTGAGATGTTGATATACCTTAATTGTTTAATTTGCTTAAAGCTTACTAAGCTACAATAGCTTACTGTGTGTATGTTTATTCTTTATTCTTATAGATTTTGGAAGTTAACTACAGACTCGGGATTCATCAGTGAAGTCATCCACACTATCGTCAACCTTCGGTACTTTAAAAGTCTTATTTTGAACTTATGGCATGTTTAGGCTAATATGCATTTTGTCCGATCTTGGATATGTATAAATTAAGGCCATGCAAAAATAGCTTAATTCCTATGTTTGATTTCGATTATATTTTGTTGTGGCATGAAAATGTTTTGGATATATTGCTAAGTGTTATAAAGTGATGCTATTTATGATAGGTATTTTTATGTTTTGGAAATGGTTAATATTTTGAATGAATGTATGAATAATTTGGCGAAGGTTTTCGTAGAATATGTCATGTGTGATTGAGGTGGTTGTTTTAAGTCAATGACTTATAATTGTTTCAATGTTTACAGAATGATTATTACGTTAGAACATGAAATAATTCTATCATGATATAGTTTTTAATCAATATGGCAATATTACGCTATTAATACAAATATATATATGTGTGTGTTAGTTACATATTTGTAAATGAAATATGGTTATTCGGTTATGTGTTAAGAGATATGAATAATTCTTTGTGAGCTACCTATGAATAGTTCATTTGATAAATATGGTATTATGTTTTGATTAAATAATGTGGTCTAAATTTTTGGATGTGTTTGGCATATTCGGTTATGATATATGTATGTGTATAGTTAAATGTGATTATTGCTTGTTAAAAGTACATATCAAAAATGTTGGTAATCGGCTAATGATTATAAAAGTGACCAACTGAATATTGATTTTAGTTTTATAAGGTTTTAATGTTTGTATGCAAATTTTGGTTTTCCTGCTGTTTGATATTTCATACTTATATTAATTGATTTAGTCATTAATTTATAAAGACTTTTATATGCGCTTATTTTTTGTGTAAAAATTATATAGTTGACTTTATTGTTTACGATTTAATATTAGTTACAAATTGATTAATATGTTATAAATCGTTTAGTAAAAAAAAACTTTATTTGATTATGTAAGTTTATATTTGATTTGAATTAGAATTACAATGTGAGCATGTTTGTGATTGTTTAAAAAAACTATGCCTTTCTGGTAATACCTCGTAACCCATTCTGGTGACGGATATGGGTTAGGGGTGTTACAGTACAAATGTACTGTGCAAACCACTCATTTAATATTTGAAAGAAGGCTTCTTCAACCTCACCCCCGTGACTACTCATCACAGGTCTAGATTCAGTAGGCACTACTCCTTGAGCGGGAGCCGACGCGATACTTTCTACGTCGTCCACTGCATTTCGTTTGAGATCCATTACTATATGAAAACACATTTAAGAACATCAAGAGTCATCACACTATCAAAGTTTTAAATATGCCATGTATAGCTAGACTTACATACGCTACGTTAATCCTAGAATCGACTAAATCGTAGCTCTGATACCAACAAATGTAACACCCCTAACCCGTATCGTTGCCAGAATAGGTTAAGAGGCATTACCGAACTTGTACTTAATTCAGAACAATGATCAAATAATCCTCTCATTTTAATCAGTATCATTCATCTACATTCCATATGTACTCAATTTAAGCATACAAAGCATTAATCATACATTCGGGACTAATTCTGTAATGCCCCAAAAATCTCAAAACCCAAAAATCCTGAAATCCCGAACTTTCTTTGTTTTCGGTTTTGATAAAAATTGTGTTTTATGTTCCTAGCCATGTGATAATTATAGTAGATTCTTAATTAAGGTTTGAGTTTGAACCTAGTAATAAATGAAATTATAGTTTAATTATTAAAAGAATCAAGGTTGGCAAGTAGGTGGGCTTTTAAATAAAAATAGGGAAAAATAGCATCAAAAAGCCTTGTGGAAGAGTGGCTAAGTGGTGCCACTTAGAGTGCAGGGAGTGGCATTAGTAGCTAACAAGGAGATCCAAGGTTCAAATCCTAGTTTTGTGTTTTAGAAGTTTAATTTTGGCCTTCTAGAAGGATGGAAGTGGCGTGAAGATGGACTCTAAGGGGATTGTTCAGAAGAGAAAATTAAGGAAAGAATCAAGGGGTTATCAGGGAGAAGTGATAGAGCTAAATTGGGAATTGGTCATGGAAAATTCAGCTATAAGGGCTATAAATAGGGGCCGAATACAGGGTTGCCAGGCTACTGTCGAAATTCTTCTTCACCTAGTTGCCAAAAACCCTTTTCTCCAAAACTCAAAAACCCTTTTCTTTTCAAGATCCAAAAAGCTGAAAACCCTTTTGTTTTTCTTTCTTTTCTTCCTGTCGATTTCTATTCTTCTCTACACAATTTTATTTGTTTCACTTATCCGATTTCTTCTTCTACTTTTCTTCTTTAATCTATACCAAATAAACCTTATTCACTATACTAAGTTTGAAAAGCCAAAAAGCAGAATCTCCCAAGGGTTGAATACTCTTTGACTGAATCTAGTGGAATTAGTATCAAATCTCGAATCTTAGCTCTCTGCCGAATTGCTCTTTAGGTGTTTTCGGTTTTGATCTAGGAGTTGATCGTGGTTAGTGATTTAAGAACGGGTTGATCGCCAAGGTAAGGTTAATGTGAGGTTTTGGTTTTTGTAAGGATATATATTAAGCATGCGATTAATGGAAGGGTGATATCGCTTGTAGGTTTGGACTAAGGGAATCGCAGCACACTTGCTTACCAAGTGTGTACATACACTGCACACACATTATGTATCGACAAAAGTCGAAATGCCGAAAAGCAGAAAAGTCGAAATATCGAAAAGCCAAAAGTTTGGCTACGGTAGTCTTGCGAGGGCGTGAACACTCATAAGGGGGAGACCGATATGTTGCCTGAGGCCCACGGGTGATTCTGTGGACTTGGGTTGTGATTTGGCCATATGGGCCAAAATGGGCTAAATGGGCCTGATGGGATGTTGGGCCCATAATAGGCAAAAACTTAATGTTGATGTTATGTGATAGGAACTTGTATGTGAGCATGATTATGAATGTGACTGGTCCTAACGGGCCATATAAATGTGATTTGGGCCTAATGGGCCATATACAGGTGATTTGGACCTAATCGGCCATATACAAGTGATTTGGGCCTAATGGGCCAGATAAAGGTATGTGAAATTGTTTGGGCTTTGTAAGGGGTTTTGGGCCTATTATATGATATCCATATAAGACTTAATTAATATATTGCGACCGTGGACAAGTCAAAGGGTTAAGGTGTGGCAACGGGTATATGCATGTCTAAGATTGGATCTAGGGAGAGCTTGGTACTTAAGCGGTCTTAATGACTCACCTCCTCTTCTCTGGAATCCTACCTGGCGCATAGTGTTCGTTCATCTTAGCTCACGGGACTCGTTAACGGGCCAAGGTAAGTGAAAATCATAATTATGGGAAAATTACCGAAATGCTCTTAAGGGCGAAAATGACCAAAATACCCCTAGGTGTAGAATGTAAGTTTTATGGATGTGACATGCATACATATGATATTCTGCTTAGGTTGCATATGGGTGGGAATTATGGAACGGAGGAAGTATATGAGGATCGCATGGTTGCTTGACAATCGTGGATTCACCGACGGCTTTTAAAGCCCAATATGTAAACGAAGATAGTTCCGCAACCGGGCTACCATAGTGTGTGGGCTGGGTAGGTTGATATTCATATCCCCACATGGTGTGACGGAGGACAGAGCTGGTGTGTAGCGGATAGATAATTTGGATGGGATTGCATTGCATGATTGATGAATGATGTTTTTTTTGAATGCTTGTTTTTGCCGAGGGTTGTACACACTGAGTTTGCGAAAACTCACCCCCTCTTTTATTTTATTTTCAGCTGATGCTCAATAGAATGTTCAATGTTTGAAGGGACTCTGGGTGGCCGGCTAGCAAGATAATTCGGACTTGGTTTTTTTAAGCATTTATGTTTTTATTTCTTTTTAAGTGTGTTCAAACCAGATTGTAATAAGGTTTTCAATTACTACTCGAATTATTATTATTTTCATTGTAATTACGAGAAGTTGAACATGGATTTCTTAAATTATAGTATGTTTTCTACGTTTCCACAACTAAGTTTTTTTTTAAAATATCAAATGATTTAAACAAGGCTTTCATAACTGAAAGGTTTTTTTTTAGTTAATTAGGGTTTTTTTAAGAAGAGTTTTCAATGAAAACATGGTTTTCGCTAAAACACTTCAATGTAACACGCCAGATTCGGCCATAACATCTGGGCCGGGTTTGGGGTGTTACAAATTTGGTAACATATAAAAATTTCGAGAACTAAGAAAATTTTCAACATTTCAAGTATCACACACCCGTGTGAACAGGCTGTGTGCTTCACACGGCTAATAGACACGCCCATGTCTTAGACCATGTGGAAACAGGGCATACATACTGACTTGCACCATACAACCAGAGACACGCCCGTGTGCCTTGGCTATGGTTGAAACTGACTTAAGTCACATGGCCAACCACATGCCTGTGTGCTAGGCCATGTAAAAATTGTAAGGTATACTAACTTTAATTCGTAGGGCACCCCAGAGGACACACGACTGTGTAACATGACCGTGTATCGCACACAGTTGAGACACACGCCCGTGTCTCTGCCCGTGTGGATGAAAATAGGCCATTTGAAAAGCCAAATATTCCACCCTAAAACATAAGCATTTATAATCATATTTGACCATATTTATGCAACTCAATTGGCAACCAAAATAACCATTTCAATACACATTATAAGCCATAACCAAGCTTACCATTTACAAATCCAAATACACAATTAATCACATATACAATTCATTCTTCTAACATCTATATATCAAGACTTCATTGGCATAATTTCATTCCAATATTATCATACCAAAATATACCATCATTAAGCACATATATGCAATCCAAATATGATACCAAAATAAGCCAAATCACATGGCTTAACTTATATACAAAATCATTCTTCAACCATGATACCAAAACATAACTATTACTATCAAACTAGCCTATACATGCCATATTTACATAAGTTCAAAAGTCCAAAATACCAATCGGAAATTGGATAGTGTGACGTGCAACTCTGACTTTTCTGAAACAAGCTAGCTAACGGACCCTATAAGACATAGAAAATGAAACATAGTAAGCTTATAGCTTAGTAAGCCCGTATAACTCAGAATTAAACTTACCATATTATACACTATCAAGCAATAATAAAATACCAACAATTCAATTTAACCATTACCTAATCACAAGTATTCATCACATGTTAGTCATTTAACAAATATATAAACTATCTATTAGTACTTTACTGTACATGAATTCCAAAGTCACATATCAAAAACATAACACTTATAACCTATAACTTATCTGAATGTCAATATTTAAGCCCGTTGAACCTATTAGAACATCAAAGGATAATCGAGTGAACAATTTCAGTAATCCGGCAATTCACCATCATACATGCTCTTTCGAGACATGGTCGATAAGCTCTTCATGAGCTGATAAATAGTAAGCTCTATTGAGCTGAAAACTGTAAGCTCTATTGAGCTGAACAATAAGCTCCAATGAACTGAACAGTAAGCTCTTACGAGCTATGGTGAGTCCGCAACAAATTTAGGAGTTCAACCATTACGGTAATTCCAGTAACAAGTCACTCGTATTCAATGAATTCAAATAGTTCAAACTGGGCTCAGTAACACATATAATATAACAATAAGACATTCATACTTCAATTATCTCAATTATACATGTTCTTTTCAATAGTCACTAGAAAAGTTCGATTCCAATTATATGAACTTACTTGTATTTGCTCGTATAACCGACGTCTACTCGTCTACCTTTTGTTTCCCCCGATCTAATTCTGGTATTTGTTTATCTTGATCTTAATTAACAAAGGAAGCTTAGCCGAATAAAGAAAGCAAAAATGGTGTTTTATCCACCCTAATTTCAGTTGATGATGAGGAATGAAGGAAGAATTTTGTTTTGTTTTATTATTATTAACCTTAATAAATCATTTACCGTTATAACCTTATAATTAATTCAAAATTACATCAATTGCCATGCTATCATCCTCCACTAACCATAAATGGTCTATTTATCACTTAAGGACCTTTACTATTAAGTTCCATAGCTATTTGACACTTTTAGCTAATAGAACACAAGTTTAACGTTTTATGCGATTTAGTCTTTTTTACTGAATTAAGCATTTAAACAGTAAAATTTCTTAATGAAAATTTCTTAAATTAATCTATCATGCTGAATACCTTATTAAAATAATAAAATAAATATTTTGACTTCGGATTTGTGGTCCCAAAACCACTATTCTAATTTGACCTAAAGACGGGCTGCTACATAACCATTTATCAATTGACTTGTTTCCATACCAAAACATAGCCTAATTGACACATACAAACATTACCATATTAGGTTCATGCCATAGAAAATTAATTTTACCATCTGGACCACTTCTCTTATGTTCAAAACCGTATAAATGACACAAAACTAGCCATTACCAAATGTTTCTAACATCTAATATATATACATACCAAAACGTGCCTTAAATGATCACTTTGCTAATATGCCAACACATACTAGTTTGACCATAAAACCATGCATCAATTTGATATATAACACCACCCATTAGCATCAAAGTGCCAAAAGCACACCAACCATCAAGGCATCAAAATAACTTAAGTTTCATAAATTCAAATCAACATTTCATGCCAATATCACACATAAGCATACCAATTTGCCCATTTAAAACATATTATCACTAAACCATTTCAACATTAGCCATCAACCCCAAAAATGCCAAAATGTCATCAATCATAAACCATATTTACAAGCCAAACATAATGGCCATATCATCAAAATAAAAACTACTGATAAATTTGATAGATAGTGTGATGGATCTCTGACTAGCTTCCAACCCGATTGAGCTTCTGATAATCTGTAAAGTAACTGAAAAACTACATAAGCAATGTATGCTTAGTAAGTTCGTATAAACTTTAAGCATAATATTTCATTTCAATAATAAACTTTGTAGAATAAACATAAATCTATGCCAATGCCATAAGATTCATAAATCGATATGATCACCAACCCACAAATGAGTAAGTTCATTAATGTCACATACATTTATCATTCATAATATGATAGGATTTTATGGGACATATAGATAATCATCAACTTTTCTATAAGATTATACACTTTTCAATCTACTTTCTTTTCATTCCGGTCCTAATGCTTCTCATAATTCTAAGCAACATTATCAATTCCCAACTTATTGTATCTATCCATGATATAGGTATATTCATTCAAAGCATACGTAAACTTCTCACATATAGTACATCATTCAAACTCATTACTCCCTTTTCATCAAATTTCATTTCAACTATAAATTTACCATTTCATTACCTTTCTTCACCCATTTCATATACATAACGCACAAAATATGCGCATAATATCAACCATAACTACAAACTAGTGCATTTAAACATAACTTGTCTAGAATCAACTACATAATCAACCGTTGCATAAGAAATTACTTACTTTGTAACAGCCCGATTTTGCGACTAGTCAAAATAGTGGTCTCTGGACCACAAATCTGAAGTCAAAAAAATTACTTTTTTATTATTTCTGAGTCATAGCATGTTTATATTAGTACATGAAAATTTTGGTGAGTTAATTTTGACGTTTGTGAGCTCCATTACGAAAAGAGACTAAATCGTATAAAGTGCAAAAGTTCTATTTTGATAGCTAAAGATGTTAAATAGCTATAAAACCAAAATTGTGGGTCTTTAAAGGGCAATTAGACCCTTAGAAAATAGCTTGACCAGTCATAGGAGACAAATTGGAGAGAAGGTCAAAATTAGGTGAAGCTTAGGTCACTAATTTTGACTAGTTGTATTTTTAATAAAACAAAAAGGAAATGTCATCATCTTTTCTCTCTTATTAGCCAAAAATATCAACCATTGTAGGGGTTTGAAAGCTTCAAAAATTTCAGCAACTTTGAGCTCTCTCAAGTAAGTGAATTTGATAGTTTCTCTTAATGATTTTTATATTTTTGAGACCCTTGAAGCATAAGCTTTCAAATGAGGGGTATATCTTGAAAAATGGTTGAAGGCCTAGGGTTTTTCCATGAGAGAATTTAGGGTGTTTTCTGAAATTTTATGGAAGAATATGGGTCTTAGTTGTGTAATAGACAACTTTTGTGAAGGGTGTTACCATAAAAACACCAAAAGGGATTATTTCGCACAAGTTGTAAAATAATTGATAAATGCGTGAAATAGAGAGAATTTGGGGTTGATATAAAACTAAAAAGAGTTTAGCTAGGCTTAAGATACGAAGAAATTCAATAAAAATCAATTTTCGAGCATAGGGGTAAAATGGTCATTTTGCCAAAGTCTAGGGGCAAAATGGTCATTTTATCGAATATGTGAATTTTTAATTGTTTAATTTTATTTAGTGAAAAAATGAGTGCATTTTTCTATTTTAGATCAAGAATTGCCAAATCCGAACTTAGACCGAGGAAAAGCCAAGCGAATCAAGTAAACCAACTAGTCGTATACGTTTTATAATCCGAGGTAAGTTGTATATAAATAATACAACTACATTACTAATATATGTGGTGAATTGTATTTGAATTATAGAGATAGTAGAGTTCTTGATCGAACCTAGGAAATAAATCAGATATTCATGCCTTGACGTTTGGGTCATTTGTGTGTGAGCTAGTGTAAGACATGTCTGGGACATGCATCGACCACATTATAACAGCCAGTGTAAGACCATGTCTGGGACATGGCATCGGCATTGAGATGAGAGCTAGTGTAAGACATGTCTAGGACATGCATCGGCTTCGAGACGTAAGCCAGTGTAAGACATGTCTGGGACATGCATTGGCTACGAGATGATAGTCAGTGTAAGACCATGTCTGGGACATGGCATCAGCACCTTACCCACGTCTGAGGCTTAATGAATATTTGGTGGTGTTGCAAATGGTTCAACGGTGAATGTTATGTTCTTAAGCTAATGAGGAAAGTATAACCATGTTGTGAGTGGTATAGATGCCTAATTGGTACGTATGAGATATGAGCTCATTGAACAATATGTGACTAGTATGGATGATAATGAGTAAGTTATGCCTACGCCTGTCTTGGTATCATGAGTATGTGGATCATTAATAAAATGTTGTTATTGTGTACTTACTTATATGCAACTTACTAAGCTTTTATGCTTACTCCCTTTCCTTTCTATTTCCTTACAGTGCCGCCTAACTAGCTCAAGGATTCCAGAAGTTAGAGATATCGATCACACTATCAACCGAAGCATTCAATATAGTTGGATTTATATTTTTGAATATGGCATGTATAAGACTTAGACTTTATTATTTTGTGTCTTTGAGAATTGGCCAAATGTGTTGGCTTGGGTTGGAAACCCTTTAATTTGTATTAAGCTTTGAATGACAATAATATTCATTTTGAATTTATAAAAGATGCATTCTCATGGTTGTATGACTGTCTATTATGGTTGATTTAGTTATAGGAGTTATACTTGTTTCGATATTGGTTGGTTTTTGTATGGAACTATATATGTAAGGGTGGCAATGAGGCTTGGTAAATAGCCTTATACTGTCCACACGGGTAGGAACACGGGCGTGTGTCTAGGCCGTGTGTGACACATGGGTTGCCCCATAGGCGTGTGGTTTAACCGTGTGTCCCCTGCACGTAAAAATTTCAAGTCAATATGTGTGGTAATAAACACACGGGCAGAGGTACGGCCATGTGTCTCAGTCGTGTGGAGGACACGGCCCAGAACACGGGCATGTGCCTTGGCCGTGTGACATTATGAGCATGTGATGTCAGAAACAAAATACCCAAATTTTTGTACACGGGCTAAGACACGGGCGAGTCATGGCCGTTTGAGGGACACGGGTCAATGACATGGGCGTGTTCTGGCCGTGTGAAAACCTCTGTAGGTATGAATTAGAAATTAATTCTACATGGGTGTGGGGCACGGGTGTGTCTCGGGGTGCTTAGGTCGTGTGAGCCACATGGGCCATCTGCACGACCATGTCGAGTTGGTCACACAGGCGTGTTGCCCTTCCACACGGGGGTGTGCCCTTTTTGAAGGACAAAATTTTCATAGTTGGTTTAAGGACCTGGTATAGTCCCAAATGGTTTTCAGCGGTCAATTTGAGGCTTGTAGGCCCATAATAAGAAGTTTAAGCAGAGTTTGAAAAAGTTTTAAGTTTGGATCGAGTCTCAGTAACTTGAGATTGGTTGTATGCATGAGATCAAGTTAGGTAATGCCTTGTGCTCCTCCCTGGCGTCGGTTACGGGTATAGGGTGTTACATTTAGTGGTATCAGAGCTATGATTTAGTCAGTTCTAAGACTAACCTAGCGAGATTACGAGTCTAGCTATACATGCCATAACTGTATATTGATAGTGTGACGATTTCTGATGATTATAAATTATATTTTCATATAGTAAATGGATCCTGATAGAACCACGGCGGATGAAGTGGAAAGTAATGCGCTGGCTCCCGCTAAAGGGACCGCGCCAGTAGAGAGTGAGCCCGTAACTATAGGTCAAGGTAGAGGAGCTAGAGAAGCTTACCTCTAGATGATGGACGCTTGGTATACGGAGTTTGTTCGTGCAAATCGAACACTCCACCTCCCCCAGCTCCTCTGATTCTTAAGTATGCCCCGGTAGCTCCGCAAGGCTGTGACATGTTTAGAAGAGAGAAACCTTCGGTAGACAAGATCTGGAAATAAGGGGACGAGGAATTCCAGGCTAATGTAGATGATAACCCAGAGAAAGCAGAGTTTTGGCTAGAAAATACCATTAGGGTATTGATGAACTGTCATGCACGCCTGAGGAGTGCGTGAAGTGCGCAGTGTCGCTTCTACGAGATTCAGCTTATCAGTGGTGAAACACTCTCTTTGTCCGTAGTACCGAGAGAGAGGATCACGTGGGAATTCTTCCAGGAGAAATTCCGAAAAAAAGTATATTAGTCAAAGATTCATAGACCAAAAGAGGAAAAAATTTCTAGTGCTAAAGCAAGGCCGAATATCAATGACGGAATATGAACATGAGTTTGTGAGGCTTAGCAAGTATGCGTAGGAGTGTGTATCTATAGAAGCCACCATGTGTAAGAGGTTTGAGGACAGCCTTAATGAATATATCCGAGTGTTTGTGGGCACCTTAGAGCTGCGGGAATTTGTAGCACTTGTTGAAAGAGCCTGTAAGGCTGAAGAGTTAATTAAAGAAAGGAGGAAAGTGGCTTCTGAGTCGTGGGATTCAAAGAAGAGACAGATGGGAAATCACATCAGTCCTCATCTAAAAGATCAAGAGAGTTCACTACCCGATTGAATGCTTCAGTGGGGTATTCGGATAGGAACAAGAACCGACAAAACACAACTTCAAAAGCCCAGACCACTTCGGTTGCAAGTTTCGGTAGCACTTGGCCAAATAAGCCAGAATGCTCGCAATGTGGTAGGCGTCATTTTAGTGAGTGCTGAAGGAATGAAAAGAGCTATTTCAAGTACAGATCATTGGAACACTTCATCCGTGATTATCCTAAATTAGATGAGAAAAAGAGAAAACAAGATGTGAAAGCGAGTAGTGCCCTTTTGAGGGGTAGGCCACAAAAAAACCCCAGAAGTGGGGCTAGCAGTAGAAGCATGCCAAGAGATGTTGTGGTGAGGTCTGAGGGCAGAGCGCCTGCAAGGACTTATGCTATACAAGCTCAGGAAGAGGCAGAGTCTCCCAACGTGATCACGGGTACATTTTCTATCCATGAAATATCTATTGTTACTTTAATTGACCCGAGATCTACCCACTCTTATTTTTGTATGGAATTGATACCTCATATGAGTATGCTAGTAGAGTCTACTGAGTTTGTAATAAAAGCGTCCAATCCTTTAGGCAGACATGTACTAATGGACCAAGTATGTAGGAATTGCCCTTTGACAATTAGAGGTCATTGTTTTTCGACTGACTTGATGTTATTGCCATTTAATGAGTTTGATATAATCCTTGGGATGGATTGGTTGACCTCTCATAGTGTTGCAGTAGATTGTAGGAGAAAAGTCATTGAGCTGAAACGTGAAGATGGTAATGTTCTTCGAGTTGGACCAGATGCGTTCAATAATCTGCCTGGAATAATATCGTATTTGACCACCTAAAGATATTTAAGGAAAGGATACAAGGCTTATCTAGCTTATGTGTTGAATACTCAAGTGTCTGAATTGAAGGTTGAATCGGTACCAATGGTTTGTGAGTTTACAGACGTGTTTCCAGAAGAATTACCTGGATTGCCTCCGGTGAGGGAGATAGAATTCGGAATTGAGTTAGTCCCTGGTACGACACCCATTTCTATTGGTCCGTATAGAATGGCCCCGACAGAGTTGAAAGAGTTGAAAGTACAGCTGCAAGAGTTAACAGATAAAGGTTTTACAAGACCTAGTTGTTCACCGTGGGGCGCACCAGTGTTGTTTGTGAAAAAGAAAGACGGGTCGATGAAGTTATGTATTGACTATAGACAACTCTATAAGGTAACTGTGAAGAACAAGTATCCTTTGCCAAGGATAGATGATTTATTCAATTAGTTGAAGGGAGCCACAATGTTCTCCAAAATAGACTTAAGGTCTAGTTATTATCAGTTAAGAGTCAAAGAGCAAGATGTATTGATGACTACCTTTTAGAGAAGATACAGGCATTATGAGTTCCTCGTCATGCCCTTTGGTTTGACTAATGCCTCGGCGGTGTTTATGGATTTGATGAACTGTATTTTTAGACCATATCTAGATAAGTTTGTCATCGTCTTTATTGATGACATATTGGTTTATTCGCGTGATGAGAGCGAGCACGCTAAGCATCTTAGAGTTGTCGGGTTTCTATGACACATCGTGTCAGGTGACACATTTTGGCTTAATAAGGTCAGGTTTCTATGACACATCATGTCTGGTGACGGGATCAGAGTTGACCCAAGCAAGATCTCGGCTATTGTCGAGGTGGAAATCGCTGAGGAATGTAACTGATGTTCGAAGCTTTTTGGGTTTAGCCGAATATTATAGACGGTTTGTAAACAGATTCTCTATGATAGCTACGCCGATGACAAGGCTGCTGCAAAAGGATGTCAAGTTTGAATGGGCAGAAAAGTGCCAACAGAGTTTCGAAAATTAAATGCTTTGTTGACCGAAGCCCCAGTGTTAGTGCAACCGAGACAGGCAAGGAGTTTGTGGTTTATAGCGATGCCTCTTTGAATAGTTTAGGGTGCATACTTATGCAAGAAGGTAAGGTCATAGCTTAGCCTTTAAGACAGTTAAAGCTATATGAGAAAAATTACCCGACACATGATTTAGAGTTGGCTGCCATAGTATTCGCGTTGAAAATTTGGAGACACCATCTATATGGCGAGAAGTGTCGAGCGTTCACTAATCACAAGAGCCTTAAGTACTTGATGACTCAAAAAGATTTGAACCTAAGGTAACGACAATGGTTAGAGCTAATAAAGGATTACGAGTTGATTATCGACTACCACCTGGGAAAAGCGAACGTGGTTGCCGATGCATTGAGTAGAAAATCATTATTTGCGCTGAGAGTAATGAATGTCAGTATGGCTTTGTCTGATGTTGGTTCGGTTCTAGTAGAGTTGGGAGCTAGATCTATGTTTCTTCAAGAAATTCAAGAAGCTCAGAAAGGTGATGAGAAATCGCAAGTCAAGAAAACTCAGTGTGAGTCAGGAATTGAATCAGATTTTCGTATTGGTATTGATGGATGTATAATGTTCAAAGATAGAGTTTGTATACCCAAGGACAATGAGCTTATTCAGAAGATTTTGAGAGAGGCACATAGTGGTTGTTTGTCCGTCCACCCAGGCAGTATGAAAATGTAAAATGACCTTAAGAAAATGTATTGGTGGTCGGGAATGAAAAGAGACATTTCAGAGTTTGTGTCTAAGTGCTTAGTGTGTCAGCAAGTAAAGACTGAACACCAAGTACCTTCGGGTCTACTTCAGCCTATCATGGTCCCCAAATAGAAGTGGGATCGGATCATTATGGATTTTGTGACGGGTTTACCGGTAACCCCGAAGAAAAAGAATACTGTTTGGGTTGTTTTGGATAGGATAACCAAGTCGGTACACTTCATACCTATGCATACTGACTACTCCCTTGAGAGATTAGTCGACTTGTATGTTTCCGAGACTGTGAGACTACACGAGGTGCCCACATCAATTATTTCAGATAGAGACTCGAGATTTACCTCGAGTTTTTGGAAAAAGTTATAAGAGGCATTGGGAACAAAGTTGAGTTTTAGCACACCTTTCCATCCGCAAACCGACGATCAGTCAGAGAGAGTAATATAGATATTAGAGGACATGTTACGGTGTTGTGTCCTTGAGTTCCAAGGCAGTTGGGAAAAGTATCTACTGTTGGTTGAATTCACCTATAATAACAGTTATTAGACAAGTCTGAAAATGGCGCCTTATGAGGCTTTGTATGGGCGAAAGTGTCAAACGCCCTTATATTGGACTGAGCTCAGAGAGAGTCAGGTTCACGGGGTCGATTTAGTCAGAGAGACTGAAGAGAAAGTTAAAGTAATTTGTGACTGCTTGAAGGCCGTCTCGGATAAACAGAAATCCTACGTGGATTTGAAATGAAAGGAAATTGAATTTCAAGTCAGTAATAAGGTATTTTTGAAAGTGTCCCCATGGAGGAAAGTCCTTAGATTTGGTAGAAAAGGCAAGTTGAGTCATCGTTTTATAGGGCCTTATGAGGTTATTAAGAGAGTAGGACCAGTTGCCTACCGATTAGATTTTCCACCAAAATTGGAAAAGATTCACGATGTGTTTCATGTGTCCATGTTACATTAATATAGATCAAACCCTTCGTATGTGATTGAGCCGATAGAGGTTGAGATTCTTCCGGACATGACATATGGTGAAGAGCCGGTCAAGATTTTAGCCTGAGAAGTCAAACAATTGAGAAATAAGAGTATTGCACTTGTGAAAGTTTTGTGGTGTAGACATGGAGTCGAGGAAGCCACATGGGAACCCGAGGAGAATATGAGAGATCAGTACCCGAACTTATTCGCCAGTAAGATTTTCGGGGACGAAAATCCCTAAGGGGGAGAAATGTAAGAACCCGATTTTGGGGCTAGTCAGAATAGTAGTCTCAGGACCACAAATCTGAAGTTAGAGAAATTATTTTATTATTATTATGGATTCATAGCATGTTTATATTAGTACATGAAAATTTTGGTGAGTTAATTTTGACGTTTGTGAGCCCAATTGCGAAAAAGGACTAAATCGCATAAAGTGCAAAAGTTCTATTTTGATAGCTAAAGATGTTAAATAGCTAGAGAACCAAAATTGTGGGTCTTTAAAGGGCAATTAGACCCTTAGACAATAGCTTGACCTGTCATGGGAGACAAATTGGAGAGGTTAAAATTAGGTGAAGCTTAGGTCACCAATTTTGACTAGTTTTATTTTTAATAAAACAAAAAGGAAAAGCCATCATCTTTTCTCTCTTCTTAGCCGAAAATGTTAGCCATTGTAGGGGTTTGAAAGCTTCAAAACTTTCAGCAAATTTGAGCCCTCTCAAGTAAGTGATTTTGATAGTTTCTCTTAATGATTTTTACATTTTTGAGACCCTTGAAGCATAAGCTTTCAAATGAGGGGTATATCTTGAAAAATGGTTCAAGGCCTAGGGTTTTCCATGAGAGAATTTAGGGTGTTTTCTAAAGTTTTATGGAAGAATATGAGTCTTAGTTGTGTAATAGACAACTTTTGTGAATGGTGTTACCATGAAACACCTAAAGGGACTATTTTGTACAAGTTGTAAAATAATTGATAAATATGTGAAATAGAGAGAATTTGGATTTTTATAAGAGTAAAAAGAGTTCAGCTAGGCCTAAGATGCGAAGAAATTCGATAAAAATTGATTTTCGAGCATAGGGGTAAAATGGTCATTTTGCCAAAGTCCAAGGGCAAAATGGTCATTTTACCGAAGATGTGAATTTTTAATTGCTTAATTTTATTTAGTGATTAAATAAGTGCATTTTTCTATTTTAGATCAAGAATTGCCAAATCCAAACTTAGACAAAGGAAAAGCCAAGCAAATCGACTAAACCGACTAGTCGTATACGTTTTGTAATCCAAGGTAAGTTGTATGTAAATAATACAACTACATTACTAATGTATGTGTTGAATTGTATTTGAATTAATATAGCATGAATTGCTCGATTATGGAATTGAGATGGTATGAAGATAATAGAGATAGTAGAGTTCCTGATTGAACCTAGGGAATAAATCGGTTATTCATGCCGTGACGTTTGGGTCATTTGTGTGTGAGCTAGTGTAAGACATGTCTGGGACATGCATTGGCCACATTATGAGAGCCAGTGTAAGACCATGTCTGGGACATGGCCTCGGTATTTAGATGAGAGCTAGTGTAAGGCATGTCTGGGACATGCATCGGCCTCGAGACGTAAGCCAGTGTAAGACATGTCTGGGACATGTATCGGCTGCGAGATGATAGTCAGTGTAAGACCATGTCTGGGACATGGCATCGACTTGAGATATGAGCTAGTGTAAGACCATGTCTAGGGCATAGCATCAGCACCTTACCCACGTCTGAGGCTTAATGAATATCCGGTAGTATTGCAAATGGTTCAATGGTGAACGTTATATTCTTAAGCTAATGAAGAAAGTATAACCGTGTTGTGAGTGGTACAGGTGTCTAATTGGTACGTATGAGATATGAGCTCATTGAACAATATGTGACTAGTATGGATGGTAATGAGTAAGTTATGCTTATGCCTGCCTTGGTATCATGAGAATGTGGATCATTGATAAAATGTTGTTGTTATGTACTTATATGCAACTTACTAAGCTTTTATGCTTACTCCTTTTCCTTTCCATTTCCTTATAGTGCAGCCTAACTAGCTCAAGGATTCCAGAAGTCAGAGATATATATCACACTATCAACTGAAGCATCTAGTATAGTTGGATTTATATTTTTGAATATGGAATGTATAGGACTTAGACTTTATTATTTTATGTCTTTGAGAATTGGCCAAATGTGTTGGCCTGGGTTGGAAACCCTTTAATTTGTAATAAGTTTTGAATAACAGTAATATTCATTTTGAATTTATAAAATATGCATTCTTATGGTTGAATGAATGTCTATTATGGCCGATTTAGTTATAGTAGTTATACTTGTTTCGATATTGGTTGGTATTTGTATGGAACTATATATGTAAGGGTGGCAATGAGGCTTGGTAAATAGCCTTATACTGTCCACACGGGTAGGCACACGGGCGTGTGTCTAGGCCATGTGTAACACACGGGTTGCCTCATGGGTGTGTGATTTAGTCATGTGTCCCCTACACGTAAAAATTTCAAGTTAGTATGCATGGTAATAAACACACGGGCAGAGACATGGCCGTGTGTCTTAGCCGTGTAGAGGACACGGCCCAGCATATGGGCGTGTGCCTTGGCCGTGTGACATTATGAGCATGCTGACATCAAAAACAGAATACCCAGGTTTTTACACACAGGATAAGACACGGGCATGTCGTGGCCGTGTGAGGGACACGAGCCAATGACACGGGCGTGTGTCTGGCCGTGTGAAAACCCTGTAGGTGTAAATTAGAAATTAATTCTACATGGGTGTGGGACACGAGTGTGTCTTAGGGTGCTTAGGCCGTGTGAGCCGCACAGGCCATCGGCACGACCATGTCGAGTTGGTCACATGGGCGTGTTGCCCTTCCATACAGGCATGTGCCTTGCTTTAAGGACAAAACTTTCATAATTGGTTTAAGGACCCGGTATAGTCCCGAATGGTTTTCAACGGTTGATTTAGGGCTCGTAGGCCCATAATAAGAAGCTTAAGTAGAATTTAAAAAAGTTTTAAGTTTGGATCGAGTCTCAGTGACTTGAGATTGGTTGTATGCATGAGATCAAGTTAGGTAATGCCTTGTGCTCCTCCCCGACCTGGGTTACGGGTATAGGGTGTTACATACTTTGATTTATTTTACCTTTTCATGGACATAAGCACGTTTCCAATTGAGTACTTACCGTTTCAATGTATTTCATTAAGATTAAACATAATATAATTCAATCATAAACTTGGCAGAAGCCCAAGCACCAACAACAACACATGTTAACATAATTGAATATAATTCATGTGAACTTAACATAAATAACCATTATACTTGAGAATGATCCAATTGGATTTATCATCCTTCATAACATACCATGTTTTCCATGTATCATCATTTCAATAAGTTTCATACAGACATGTTTTGGTTCATACTAAACACTTACCATTTCATTTGCATAACACAAAATACATAAACATAACATTTACCATAGTCATAAGCTAGTGATTAAACACATAACTTAGCAATATCATCACATGGTAAGATGTGGTACATAAACATAGCATCACTTAAATCATACCTTTCAAATCATGAATATTCATACTTTGATCATTGGTACATCATACCTTTCTATATTTTTTGTAATGAAGTCAATCGAAACCCTTACCGGAGCTTACACAAGTGTGGTAAATGATGTTCGAAACCATCATGGTCGAAACCATCCCTTTTCATATTCAATGAACACTGTAAAGACGATTGAAACCCTAGTACATCTTTCATATTGTGCCATAGTCTAACTATGGTCTTACATGTGTATTGTCATGGCCTTGCCATGGTCTTACGCTCATAATGCCATAACCCGGTTATGGTCTTCTCATTAGAATGCCATAACCCGGTTATGGTCTTCTCATTAGAATGCCATAACCCAGCTATGGTCTTACATATATATATATATATACACTGCCATGGACCAACCATGGTCTTACATCTGAAAAACTACCATAGCCTCACTATGGTCTTATCTAAACATTGCCATGGTCCAACCATGGTCTTGTACATTTTTATGTTGTGCTGCCATAGCGTCTCATTTGTTTCTTTCAAGCTGACAATTTTGATTCACATAAATACACAAATAAATAATAATTTATCAAAACAGTAATTAATTGAACTAACTAAGTTACGAACTTACTTGGCTAAATTGCAGAAATGACAGTTTAGGGGCATTTTGGTACTTTTCCATTCTCCTCGATTTTCCACTTGATCTTGATCTAAATTAATAATTTCATTCAATTTATTAATTTAGATGGTAAAACAATTTATTTATGTTAGTCATTTTGACATTTTTACAAAATTATCCTTAACATTTTACTTTTATTCAATTTCATCCCTGAGCCTAATTGCCAATTCATATCAGATGAATATTCATTGTACCCATTTCAGCCCATTTTTGCAATAATTTTAACAATTTAGTCCTTAATCAGAAAATTCATCAAAATTACTTAACAAAATACTTTTAAATCTCAACCAACATTTCATATTCATCATTTAACATCTAAAATCACAAGGTTCATCAATGACCATATTCAAAATTTTTAACAGTTTCAAAATTGAAGGTACGGGCTAGCTAGACCTAGTTGCAAAGGTCTCAAAAACATAAAAATTATTAAAAACGGGGCTAAAACCACATACCAATTTAGAATTGAACTTGCCAAAACCTCCATGCATAAAAAATGGCTTCTTCCTCCATTAACAATTGGTGGAGAAAGATGGTAAAATATGATAAAGCATTTTGATTTTATTTTATTTTATTTAATTGACTAATTATCACCAAATGCCAAGCCATGTTCATCCACTATACTCTAAATTGGTTGAATTACTAATTTAGGCCCTCATTTCATGCTTTTATATCCAATAGATACAAATAATGCTATAACCATTAAATTTTACATCTTTTACAATTTAGTCCTTTTTAATTAATTAACTATCGAAGCGTTAAAATTTTTCAACAAAACTTTAATACCACCTTAATGACACTCCTTAAATATTTATAAAAATATTTACAGCTTGGTTTATAGAAACGAGGTCCTGATACCTCATTTTCTAAAACCACTTGACTTTAGAGTCTTACCACTTGAACTTTATAAATCGCTTATATAACATAAATTATCAAATCGAAAACCTTTTTAAAACCATATTTGACTCGTAAATATTAAATAATAATATTTACAAACTTACTCATTGGATTTGGTGGCCTTGAAACCATTGTTTTCTATACCACTGAAAAACAGGCTATTACATGTGACCCCTGTTTTGCATGTTTGCCTTTATCTTTTGAAAATGTTACAATTTAATGCTTGTTTGTTCTCAGGTCAATTCTAGAGCTTAAGTAAGATTATATAAGACTTGGAAAAAGTTTTAAATGGTATTACATGATTGAAATGATTGAAGTGTTGAAAAAAATGGATGTTTTGGAAGCTTTGAGGCATATTCTCGATTAGTAAAGGTGAAGATTTGAATTATAAAATTATGATTTTATATTCTACTCTATGAGACTTTTACAACGGTATATCATATTCTTAAAATGGTTGAGTGATGAATGAGAAATTGATGCTCAAAGTAAGCCATTTGTGAATGGTTAGATATCAAGTGTGAGAGATTATGCATAGTGAGTTATGATTCGAAAAGTTGGTATGAATTGGGACGAATTAACCGACTCGATTTGGAATATAGTATGCTAACATGTTATACTCTTGAACTAGTTTATGGAACTTATTTAAATGAAATTGAGTGGAATAAATAACGTTCTTAGCGGTATGTTTTGCATAGGTATAATTATTGAGTGTTTTCATTAACTTATTCGTGTTGATATTGAATTTGTAGAAATACCACTGAGTTGATTACTTAGTGTACGATTTGTTTTCTGTGCACAGGTTAGGATATATTCAAGATTCTAAATTTCGATTCTAGCATCCATAGAAAATCCCGGACTCAACAATGTTGGTGTATTTATGCTTTTGAATAGTTTGGCATGTACCTATCTAGTTGAGTCACTGTTATTATATCTTTATGTTTACATGAACTTGAGTAACAAATTAGTATTTATTGAATTTAATTAATAGTATTATTATTTGCTCATAAGTAAGTTATTTGAATTGTAATGTGTATTCATATATCGATTAATTGTAGTTGCTCTGGCAACGAATGTGGCACACTGTAGCTCAGACCCAATGATTAGGTCGGGTATGGGGTGTTACCAGAAAAACGCTTGTGAGTCACCAACAATTGTCAAGTGTATATTAGGGGATGTTAACAATTTATTACCAGTTGAAGATTTGAACTTGAAACTTCCAGGAGATGATTGCCTTATATAACTAATTGCAGAGAAAGTATATCATTACTTTCTCAAATTGTTTTCCCTTAAATTTTATCACCCCTTGAATTCCTTTTGAACCCCAATTTCTCTTCTTATTCTTCCTCTTTTCACATCAGAGCAATTTTATTTTCTTGACTAGAATGCAACCCATCCCAAAGGTAATCCTTCATTCTCTAACTCTCTTACTTTTCATGTTTCGTTAGATGCTAGAGTTAAGATAGGTACGGTGGATAGAGTCAGTGGTTGTGGTGGTCGAAATCAGAGGGGTCGAGGTAGTAGGTCTATTATAGAAGGTGGCGAAAGGCCAGGAAATTGTAGGAATAGTACGCCAGTTGAACCTTTGTTTTATAGTTGCACAACCACCTAAGAGGAGATGGTTAAACACTTGGCAGCCAGGGGAATCAGGCTGCCAAACTTTACCTACGATTTTGAAATCATAGAAGGGGAATGTCGATTGAATAATTCAAATGACGAGTTTATCCTCCCACTATACTTGTTAGAGGCAGTCTTCCACCTTCCTCCACATCCTTTCTTTTGTATGGTGTTGAACGATTATAGAATCGCACTAGGACAACTTGTTGGCCTTTCTTGGTAGACACTGGTGGCATACTTCATTGACTGCAGTAAGCATTATGAGCCTCCCTTCATTGGCGTATTCCAACATATTTACTAATTAAAGGTCATCACCCAATGGGCCTTGATTGGAATGGTACATTTCTATACACGTAAAGGCCACGAACCCATTATTCGTAACTGGACTTTAAAACTTCACTTGAATTGCCACAAATTCATAAGGGTAAGGAGGAAAATTAATAGCAGATTCGGCTTTCGCACTAAGTGGTCCATCCCTCAAGAATGCACTTGTCTCCAGCGGCAAGTATTCAATTCCGACATCTCTAAGGCATAATATAACGATAAAAGTTGGGTCGTACATTGAGGCTGGAAAAACTACTTATAGTTAAGAACATTTTTTGATATTGTCTAGATGGACAAAGCCCCAATAGTGGTGTGGGGACGAGACGATGGTGGTGGGGGGTAGGGAGTGGGAGAGGGATGAGGCGGGACGAGGTGAGGGGTTCTAAAACTAGGATCAAGTTGAGAACATTTGTAAATTTTAAAGGTTAATTTTTAAAATTATAATTAAATTGATATAATATATAAAAGTTGAAGGCTAAATTTGTTGTTTACTGATCTTTTTAAACACCAAGTAGCTTATTGTTTGTAGTTTTAATGAAAAAAGCTAAAATGACAAAACTATGAAATGTAACTACTTAAATTATAAATTTTTTATTTTAAATACATAAAATAATTTGTTTTAATTAAATTATATTTTAGTTTACAAAGCCGAAACTATACGTTTAAGATGAAAATTTCCGAAACTATACGTTTAAGATGAAAATTTTTACTTTCACCGTAGTTTACGGCACGACAAAGCTTTTCAAAAGTTTAATGGAAACCGTAATGCTAAACTAACCTAAACGGAGGTTTAGATTGAAAAAGAGCAACTGTACTCAATTCTTCTCTTGCACAGCCATTTGCTGCCCGGCTATCTTCTCTACAAATATCCGACTATCTGTTTAGGGATTTTGGATCTCAACCATAGTTCAATCATGGTAATCCTCCATATTTCTTCTCTCCTTTATTTATTTTAATGGGTGATTCATCTTCTCTCTAATTTCAACAAATTCAACAAAAAAATTGGTAGCCTTAAGCACCAAGGATATTTTGTTCAATTCAAGGGAATGGAGTTCATGATTCACTTTTGAATTCCGATTAGCTTTTGAATTTTCCCCTTCATTTGATCTTATTTATGTGATTTATGCTGGTTTTTATCTTTGATTTTTTTTCCCTTTTTTAAGGTTCTTCTACAATCAGACCCCTTTCTTAATGAACTTACGAGCATGTTTGAGCGAAGCACTGAGACAGGCTCTGTTTGGGTTACTCTTAAACGATGTAAGAATTTCTCGATTTCTTTAGGTTTGGGGAACTTGAATTTCAAGCAATGGATTTGGATTTCAGAAACATGTATATTAATTGATTTGTTGGGAATTTGAAATTAGTATTGATATTTGAAATTCATGGCAATCATGACAATTTTTTACACATAAACTATGCATTTAATCCTCACAATTTATACTGAACCACAGGTTGAGTGATGAAAGACTTGTATCATGTTTTCGGTTAACACCATTCTAGGGTTCAATCCTTGGACAATCCCTACTCCTTCCATTATATATATATATATAAAAGAATCTGACATTTATTTAACAAACGAAATTCAAATCTAAAATTTGAAATTCTTGTTCCCAACCGCAGCGGTATCTTTTTCTCTTGGGATGTTTTCTATATCGGATATTCATTAATGCTCTTAGATTCTCATGTTCAATAGCATCTTTAAAATCGAAGGCTCAAAGGAACAAAATGAAGACTGCTGAACAACCCATTGAATATCGATGCCTTGTTCGTGCAACTAATGGAAAAAAGACAATTTCTACTTCGGTATGCCCTTTTATCCTCAGTGTTTAGTTTGATATTTGGTTTAGAAATGGATGAAACTATTATTTTTAATTAAACCTTGTGGGATGGATGCATTGGTTGAGTCAGTGGAATTGCTATTAAGTATGAGTATTTGTTTTTGTATGCACATATAAACCAATGGCAATCTTCATGGTAGAGTAAGATATTTCATTTGCAGACTCCCTTCGGAGCTTATAATTCCAGTATGATGAATTAGATAACACCAATGTTAGGTCCAATATGCATTATGCCTGATGTATGCTGGATTGCTCTTATATACGAGTCTTTGTTCTTGTATGTGGCAAATAAACTCATTATGACCTCTTGGGAGAGTAACACATATCCATTGCACTCTTGATTGATTTGATTGGATTAATCACTTTGCATTATATATATACTTTCTTCATACGAAGAGAAACGTAAATGTTAGCTGTAACCTGCTAGGTGATGACAAAAAGGCTTCCAGTAGAATTTATGTTCTTTTTACAAGAACTGGGTTCTTACCTGATATCTAATAGTTTAGGGTTCAATCAGAAAACTGGTTCTTTGCTTATATGGCCCTAACTAGTGCATGGTAGGCTCCCAAATGATCGATGCTCATACTTTCTGTTGAACTTGAAAGGATGTCGGGAATGAAGATGGTCTTTAATCCATCTTGACTTGGGTGTAAGTGCTGGATACTGATATGCAGACATGGGTATATTCAGTTTTTTAGTAGGTTTTTGACTTGTATTTGGAGGATCCTTTGAGAGTCAAAACTCGTATCCTTGTACCCGTATCTATATATGCATTGAACAAGTGTTTGTCATCCCATCAAGATATGACAGACTATTACGGTAGATTATCCCTTGTATAATTTTCTCACGTTTTTTCTTGAAATGTAAAAAATTGCAAGAAATATCATTGTACAATGTATCCCAAAGATTTTTCATATGTAAAATACAAAACAGGAATGATTCCTTAATAGCATTCAAATGGAAATCGTTACTTGTGGAATGAGCTATTTGTTACATGCAGGCTGAAATCGGGTGGTATTATGGAGGCAATACTAGTCTATTTATTCTTGTGAAGTCTATCGATTCTCGAGCTGACCTTGTTCTAATGTGTTTTTGTTGGTAAGGTGGGAGCAAAGGATCACCAGCGTTTCCAAGCTTCATATGCCACCATTCTTAAGGCCCACATGACTGCCTTGAAGAAAAGGGAGAGAAAGGACAGGAAAAAGGCTGCAGAGGATAAGAAAGAAGGTGGTTCAAAGAAGCCGAAAAGGGCTTGAAGGGCTTTACTCTTTCCATTGCCTTCAAGCTGTCATCATCACCTAGAAAATGCTTAGGTTCTTTGTTTTTTCTTTAAAAAACCAAAATGAAATTTCTTTCAATTTAAGCTCATTACAGTGATTACACTTGGAATTTTGCTTGAATTCCCCTTAGGTGTGACTTCAATGGTTCCTTCTTTTATTTTCAATAGGTTGATAAATTATATGAATTTACAAGAGATTTTGGTATTTTGCCTTTAATCTTCTCTACAAGTCGGATTGTACGGACAGCTACATCAGTCCTTTTCCTAGATACCGGATCTTAAATGGATTACTCTATGAATCTGATATTTTGTGTGGATGTTGGTTAGGATATTTCTTGTTTGGAAATGGTGACATTTATGATCTAGCGAATTATAAATTTGAGAATATGAATTATCTATACTGTTATTTTAAGATTTAAGTGTTTGATTGAGTTATGAGTTAATTCGATATTAATTCAGTTTGGAAAACTATTACATAGTCAAAATTTAAAACAATTATTATGGTGTTTTGATTTTTTATGTATAGGATCTATGAAAATGTAAATTAAACACATCTATGATAGGATTTGACTTTTTAAGACTTTTTTTTATATGAAAAAGAAAATGTCAATGTTTGAATTAGTGTTTGATTTCATATTGGATCAAACTAGAATAGGATTATGTACATTCACATTATGAGAGGGGTCATTCAACTTATCTAAATAGATTTTATGTTTATGTATGGATTCTTATGTCATTATATTTCATTTACCATTAGGAATAGCGTAATTGAGTTTTTTTTTTTTTACATATTTCTCATTATTTAGAACTCTATTGATATATTTCTTTTCTTTTTCTTACATTGAATGGAGAAATAAATAAGTTTATATAAAAATAAAATTACTCGTAAATGAACACTTTTTTAAAAAATGACTTGAGCTTTTTAAAATGATAAGTTAATTTATAGGAAAAAAGATTTACTTTTCATTAAGCTGTAAGTCATTTTTTTTGCAAAAATAAAGACTTCAACATATTAATCAATGTCTTACTATTATTATATATATTAATATCATTTATGTAGGATGATAAAAAAGTCTCAAATCCAACCAGACATTTTGAGTAGTTTGGACCATGAATTAGTTAAATGAGAAGAAGAATGAAAAATATTATTAAATTAATGAAATTCAAAATGGTTATATATTACTAAAATTGTTGAAAAATTAAAATATCTGATTGAATTTGACTTTTATGAGATGGTCATGGATGCATAAAATCTTGATTTCAAAACAAGAAGGGATTCGATTCATTAATTTGTGGACCAATCCACCATTTCAAAGGTCAAACTAATCTTTTTTAATTAAAAAACTACATTTTAAAAATCAATCAATTTTCTAATACATTCCTTCATATATAATCTTGGTATTTTAAAAATATTTTTTATATTCATTTTCATCTTCAAAATCATTTCTTTTCTAATATTCAATTTTCAAAATTTACAACTTTTTTTTAATATCCATAATTTTTAATCGCAAGTTTTAATTTTCTTTTTTCTTAAATTATTTTGGATTACAATATTATCCTGTGATTTAACTTGGAGAGAATGCCATTTTGATTTGTTAGGTCATAATAATTTTTTTCAAGATTATTTCATTTTAATTATTTTTGAAATTTTATTTGTATAAATGTTTATTTATTTTAATTTATCTTTGTTTAATTTTTTTTTATGTTAAATGAGTTTTCACCATATTATTTTTTATTAACTAATTTTTCTATGCCACTAAATTAATGTTTAAGAATTTAGAACAATTGAATAGTTCATCACAATATTTGCTCTTAGTGATCACCTTAAGTTAAACTTTTGTCACTGTAAGCATTTTTAGTATCGACTACCTTTCGTCACATTTTTCGAAAATAAATAATTCCTTATAATTATTTAAAAAAATTCATGGTATTATTTACTTTTAGTGACGAGTATATTTCTCGTGCCAGTAAATATGAGGGGTTTGGAGGAAGAGTTTAATTTCGGTTAATGCTTATTTGGCTCTGAACTATATCAGTTTTCCCACTTTAATATTTGGAAGTTTTTTTTTTTCACTTTGTACTTAAGCTATCATTTTTTTAAATGATATAGCCCACGACAAAAAAAAAAAGTGATTGACACGTGATGCTAATAGAATGTGCCACATCACATTCTTTTATTTTTTTAGTATTATATAAATTATATAAATTAAAAATAAGACAACATATAAATAATTACGTTTTCAAAAAAAATTCAAAGCTTTTCAAAAATAGTTTTAGGAAAATCTAATATATAAATGTAAAATCTAAAAAAATTGAAATAATATATAAAAAATTCAAAAAAGTACACAATTTAAAAAAAGTTTAAATTTAAAAAATTACAAAAACCTCAAAGTTTTCAAAAATATATATTTTAGAAAAATTGTAATTTTTTTTTGCAAAACACCTAAAAATATATCATAAACTTTAAAAATTTTAAAAAAATTACATGAAAAACTTAAAAACTGAACAGGTTTAACTAAAAATATATAAATTCTAGAAACTGAAGTTTTAAAATGTTTAACTGAGTAATTGAAAAAAAAGAAATATCTATATTCTAGAAAAAATGTAAATATTTTTCAAAAATAAAAAATAAAAAAACTCAAAAATATATAATTTCTATAAAAATTCTTAATATTTTTAAAATATTAAAAGTTCAAATAAAAAATTGGTCAACATTGGTCAATGTCGACCAACATCGATTCTAACCACTTGACACATGTTTATAGGCACCACATTTTTTAGCTCGGGAATTCTCAACTTTCTTATCCAAGCCCATGGCTTGCACAATCATCTTTTCTTTTTCCAGCTAGACCGACAAATATTTTAAGCTTATGCAAAATTAGCTAAACTTAGAGTTCATCTCTCATTCCTCGAAGGAAATGCTTGCAACTCTCATATTCAATTGGCACAAATTTGAGAGCATACTTGCTAAGTCACAAGAGCTCTTACTCGTAGTTGAATGCCGACATATAACCTTTTTTCAACATCATAAATTCTTGCTTTCAATCTTCCAGGTACAGTTTACTGACATAATTATTTTGAAAATCAGACAGGAAGAATGTCCAAGTAACTTGATCAGTTGGCACATGTCGGGTGATTGTTAACCACTATTGATATGATTCTTCCTTTATAAGAGATACCACACAAGTGATGTAACACCCCTAATCCACATCCATCACCGAATTTGGGTTACAGAGCATTACCGGACTTTACAGTTCAACATCATAAATTTTTGCTTTCTATCTTCTAGATACAGTTTATTGACATATTTTGTAACACCCCTAACTCGTATCCGTCACCGGAATGGAGTTACGAGGCATTACCGAAAAAGATACAACTTTCATACATTCACATAATCACTCAGATTATATTTGAAGGCATAAATTTGTAACTTCAGTTTAACAATTCTTGAATCATGACTTATAAGCTTATAACATAAACTGTATTAACATATCTTCCAAAGAAATCAATATTAGTTCTATTACTATAGCTTTATGCGCATAGTACATAAAAACATGAACCATTTTGCATGCCTAATATCTAAGTCATTATATTAAATTATTAAGCCAAAAGACAGGTTAAATCATTACAGAAACATAACTAAACATACCCAATTCATACGACCACAAAATGAATTACGGTATACTCATTCTTTTATAATATACTTAACCATTAATACACAAAGCACAAAATAATTTTATTAAATTCGCATATAACCATTTTGTTATCTTATAGCATGAATTACTATTCATATGGTCAATTTCCAATGCAATAGCCGAATATTAAAACATGCTAAATACATATGCTTTATTCAATGTCTACTTTCATTTTACTCTATTACTTTACACGCATGTAACATTTCATATAACCAAACCAATATGTCAATCATAATTTGCATTTCACATCAAACACATCACAAATATGTATATATACATATAACATAACAAACGCTTGTCTAATGCTATAAAGTATCAAAGCCGAATCTAAACATGTTAATATCATCTTTCTTGCAATGTATCGAAGGTCATACATAAGACCAATCCATTGAATACAAATTCGACTATGCACACACACACACACACACACACACACATATATATAGCCAAAAATTTATATTCAATTCGCAATGTACCATTTATTCAACTTAAATACTTGCATTTCCAACCTAAATGACCATTCCATAATCAATAACTCATTTTTTTCCCTACTCAATTAACCACTTATCTATGACAAATCAATAAACAATTACCACATTTCACATAATAATCCATTTTCAATCTCAATTGCCGAATACATCCATCCATGATATCAAGCATATCTCACGCATATCATATATCATTAAAATACACATTACCTTTGAACATGATCAAGCTACAACCATTCATTAAGCATATGACTCAACCATATATCCAACCATAATTTCACCTATATGCCATAATCGGATATACTTTAATACCAAATCACATAATAACACCTTAAAAAAGCATATCAACAAAGTTCACATATATTTATCTATGTATAAACCATAGACAAATCACCAACCCACAACCAAATAACCATAATTTGATCAAACCTTGAAACCGAACTTAACAAAATAAACAGCTATTTTTGCATCGCTTATATATATATATACACACATACCAAAATCAAACATATCCAAATATAATCTAGCCTATACATTCCATAGGTTCAAAATTCAGCTTATAAAAAATACCGAAAGCAGTTGATAGTGTGTTAGACTTTGCTGACGATCCCCGAGCTCGTAACTAGTCTCCAAAATCTATAAAACAGAGGCAAACATACACAAACAGTAAGCTATCATATCTTAGTAAGTCATAAGGAAATAAATTACTAAATTATACATGTCTTATACATAATTTCACATTTCATTAAAATATCATTTGTATTTAATTATCACATAATTGAATGCACAATTAACCTTTAGTATAAACATGTATTTCACAGTTTTACTATTTCATACATATATCTTTAGTCCGAAACAACCTATACTCAATCAAATATACATAATCAAGATTGTATCTCATGAATCATCTCATGTATATTTATAATTTGTAGTCATAAGGCCGAATATAACCATTCATATAAGTTTGCACATAGATCACAAATATGATATCACTTATACATAACATTTGGCCGAATATACTTTTCATATACACATATATTTTCATTTGCATCATATATAATTTGTATCACATATCAAATAGTCAACTTACCTTATTTTCAAATAGACAATTTAACAATCACATACATAATCACTTTAGCTCGATTACACATTCGATCATAACTTATCATTGCCCGTTGAACCATTCGAAATTGAAGGATACTCGGATAATCACACATATCATACAATGCCAACATCCAAGATGTGGTCTTACATGTAATCACATATCGATGCCACTGTCCCAGACATGGTCTTACATGAATCAAATACGATGCCGATGTCCCAAACATGGTCTTACACGTAATCACATATCGATGCCATTGTCTCAGACAGGGTCTTACATGTAATCACACATCGATGCCAACGTCACAGACGTGGTCTTACACGTAATTACATGTCGATGCTAACGTCCCAGACCTGGTCTTACACGAAAACACATATCGAAAATCCTATGTCATGACATATGTATCCTAGCTATTCCTAAGGTTTGTAGGGGGCTTTCGGATGTCGTATCTCGGTCGAATCGAGTTTGTAAACATAGCTCCCAAGCATATACACATTCGACTACCACATATATACTTTCGCATAATTCATTCCAACATATATAACTCTTATTTATTTAAAATAATCAACATTTGTTTGCTTATAAACTTACCTTGGACAATGATAATCGGAACGGGACGATTATTCGACAACTTTGGTTTTCCCCTGATCCAAATCTGATTTCTTTAGTTCTTGATCTAAACATATTCAAATTAAACTCATTCAAACATAATTCCATTCAATTTAGTCCAAAAACACATAAATGGGAAAATTACGATTTTCCCCTGACATTTTAGACTTTTTACAAATTAGTCCAAATTGCACAAAACACAAAACATACAAAATTTGCACACACCATGCTTAGGTCGAATGTTACCCATGCTCATACAAGTCCATACATTTTATTTATTTCACATTTTAGTCCCTCAATTTATTATTGTTGCAATTTAGCTCTAATTACTCAAATTCATCAAAAATTCCAATACAAAATATATTAATCCAAAACATATCTATCCTCATTCATTATCTAACGTCACAAACCTCAATTATTCATCAACGAAATAACTCAAAATATTCATCAAAATAAAAAATTAAAGCATGGGCTTTGTACATTACACTGCAACGATCTAAAAAACGTAAAAATTATCAAAAACCGAGCTAGTTTCATACCTTAATCAAGCTAGTCTTTGGCCGAACCCTTAAAAACTTTATTTCTTTTCTTTCTTTGATGTTTTGGTCATGGGAAGAAATATGAACAAAATGGCTTTTAAATTTTCTATTTTATTTAATACATATTATTACATATTTTACTAGTTTAACCTTTGATATTTAATAACTAAAACTTATACATTAAGGCCACAACCGTCCACTAATTCATATGGTAATATTGCAACTTAAATACCTCATGCAATAAAGACAACAACAATTCGGCCCTTACAAATTAAACCATAAATTTTCCATTTTACGCGATTAAGCCCTTTTATTAAATCGGGCATTCAAACGACAAAATTAAAACACGAAAATTTCATAGATATAAATTCACACATAATAAACACATAAAATAATTTTTTAAAAATTTTCTGACTCAGATTCATGGTCTCAAAACCACCGTTCCGAATAGGGTCTAAATCGGGCTGTTACATATTTATTTTGAAAATCGAACGGGAAGAATGTCCAAGTAACTTGATCAACTAGCACATGTTGGGTGACTGTTAACCACTATTGATATGATTTTTCCTTTAAAAGAGATACCACACAAGTGATGTAACACTCCAAACCCGTATCCATCACCGAATCTAGGTTACAGAGCATTACGGGAGTTTACAGATCAAACAGACAGAAATTTCAAACATTTCATATCATATAATATTCAGGTCAAAAACCAATCAAACTCATACATATTGTCCCTTATTCGAGTCCTTGAGGCCTAAAATACGCATTAGAAACAATTTGGGACTAATTTGGAAAATTAGAGAATTTTTCGAAATACAGTAAAAATTTTCAAATCTGTAGGGTTTACAAGGCCGTGTGGTTAGGCTGTGTGACTCACACGGATAAGTCACATGCCCGTATATAGAGCAGTGTGGGCATTTGAAGTAAGGATACACGGTTGTGTCCCAGCCCGTGTAACTCTCTGACTTGGGTCACACACCCAAGCCACACGCCCATGTGCCAGGCTGTGTGCCCTTTGTAATGGCCTCGCATGCCCGTGTGCTAGCCATGTGTCTTACACGGCTAAGTCACACGCCGGTGTGTCTGGCCATATGGACTTACAATGTGTCTTAAACAATAATTTACCATTCTCTACAAGCTTGGACATTAAACGACTCAAAAATCGTTTGTTTAACCAATTCAAAACACGATCAAATGCAATCAAAACATGTCAAAACAATCATCCTAGGTGCCTAATAAATGTACCCTCATTGGTAAACTCGGCTTAGACGTTATGGTCAAACCTGCAGTGTCATAATGGAGTGTGTTTTGAAAAATGTAGTTTCGTTGGAGAAAGTCTGCCTTAAAATCAACCTTGTTGTGGTCTTTACAAAAAGCTATTTATCTTGTTTCATGTTAATTTACAGGTTTGTTTAGCAAAACATGTGCCATACCTAATTGTTATTTACATTTTTAAAACATTGTTCTTTGCGGAAGCTTTTAAAAACAAGTTGCATAACGTGGTAGTTGAAAATCATTTATCTTTTGAGAAACGGGTCCTACTACCAGCAGTTATAAACCAATTTAAAAAAATCCCCAAATAAAACTTAAAGCGTCCTTATTACATAAAATTTTACCCAAATAAAACTACTTTTACTAAAAATCAAAATGAAAACATAAACGTTGGTGTGGCCATCTCCGAGTCCCTCGCAGCACCGACCCACCTAAGGATTACCTACACAGGTAAGCAGAAAAGGTGAGTTTATGAAAACTCAGTGTGTAATCCCTATTTATTAAACAGTCAAACATACAGTGTCGTACAGTGTAGGCCCAGCCCATATCAGTAGCAATATCAGTGTGGGCTTTAGCCCATTACAGTAGCAGTATCAGTGTGGGCCTCAGCCCAAATCAGTAAGTTTCAGAAATGCATACAGAGGTTCTACCCATCCATCCTCTACACTCTACTCCGTCTAGCCCTACACTTCATGTGGGGATAAAATCGACCCACCCATCCCTACACTTTAGAATATAGTACCGGTTGCGGCACTAACAGTATTTGCAGTAGAGCTGCAAGTAATAGGCTTATAGCCTTTCAGTACACTTCCTCCAATATCATATATCCCACCCCATGCAATGCAACATAATATAAATGTACATACAAATAGAATGGCATGCTCAAACAGTCATACATCACATAGAGGTATATCCGTTATTTTTCTTATAGGGTATAATAGTCATTTCCAAGATTCGGGTCTAGGTATACTTACCAACCTAACAGTAGGTCCACAATCGTCTCGGGTGACCTATCTGACCTTAACAGTTAAACAGTGAAAATAGGTCCAAGCCCATAATACGACCCATGTTGGCCCACATGTTTGTGTGGCCCAATAAGCCCAAATAATGGCCTTGGCCGTGTGATCTACACAGCTTGGCCCACAAAACTCCACACATCCGTGTGGTTTACTCGTGTGGAGCCCACGAGCTCGTGGGACCCATACAGCCCACTTCTGGCCAACGTGGCTCAAAACGACTTAAGCCCACAAAATTGCTCGTAGTGGTCTCTACAATCTCATGCTCGCGCTTATGCATTTAGATGATTACACGAGCGAGTGCACGCCCGTGTGGCATTGATGGTACCAGTTTTTTGGCTTTTACCGTTTCGCAATTAAAGTAGGTGATTACACACCTGTTCGTAAGGATGCAACAAAACCACGAGCACTCTAACCTATTTCACAAAAGCTAAGGTTAGAGGATTAACAATCGAGTTGAACAAGCTTTAATCAGACTCCCTTCACCAAAAGATTACCTTTCACTTGCAAGACCGATCAATTAAAGTTTGTTTACCATTTTACTGCAAGAATCCAAATCCCTAGACCTTAATGATTGCCTGCACTTCAGTAAAAACCTTATTAACCACCACAGAAGAAAACAGTTGAATTAGCAGAACAATCGCTTACCAAAATGTAGGATCCAGATTGGAAGGGAAGTATATTAGGCTGACACCACACAAAAGCCGAAAGTACCCAAAAGATAGGGCCTTGTACCTAACAATAAAAATAGCCGTAAAATGAGATATTAGTTGAAACCCTTAGCAGATAGAAAAATGAAAGAAAGATAGAAGGAACAACCACGCACTTACACACCGGATCGATCAAGTATTAGTCGTTTAGAACCGAAAGAAGAGAACAAGGTATTCGGCTACCCTCTTAAGATGAAGAGAGGATAAGATCAAGAAGCAATCGGTCTAAGCAACAACGAGGAAAGAGAGTGGGGACCAGATAAAACAAAAGAGTAAAGTAAGGGGAAAAAGAAAGGGGCTCGGCTAAATCAGTTCAAATGATGGAAGAAAGAAGGGTGTTTGGCCAAGGTTTTTGAGAGAAAGAAGAAAAGAAAATCGGCAAAACAAGAGGCTGAAAAAAAAATAAGGTCAAGAACCAAAATGAACACGAACGACACTCAAAATCAACAAAACAGAGGATGCTATCCTCACTTCCTAATACAATCAACTTCAAAGGAGGAATAAAGTAAAATGCCACAGTCAAAATCAAACACTAGAGGGGTCCTTTACCACAACAAAAATTCTTAGCAGTTCACTTGCCAATTCGGCAATGACTTTCCCCCCTAACATCAAATCCCACCTTTTTCTCCCCTAGTCTCTTCTAAAATCACTCCCCCATCATCTTCTCATCCAACCAATTCAATCTCTACTCAAATAAGCAGAGTTGCAGTCAACAACAACCTCCTACACGGCAAGAACAACAAAAATAAATATTCCCCCTCACAAACAACAGGGTTCGAAATCAAGCCCTTCTAACAGCAGTAACACCCCTTGGACCAACAACCTTTTTGAGACCTGATTTCCTCACAATTAATTAAGAACTCAACATTTAGAAGTAAAGGTTTAGTTCAGTAAAAACTAAAAATTTTTACTAAAGCCTAGGTTTGAACCTAGGTCTTCTCACACTACTCAGGAGCCTTAACCATTACAGCAACTAAGCCAATATGCAACATAACACACAATTAAATTACTAAAGATTTGGGGTGTTACAACTCTACCCCCTAAAAGACAATTTCGGCCTCAAAATTTACCTAATCAAAATAAATGAGGGTATTGTTGCCGCATCGCCTCCTCGGGTTCCCATGTGGCTTCTTCAGAACTATGATTAAGCCATAGTACCTTAACCAGTGGAATAGACTTTTTCCTCAGAACTTTCACATCACGGTCTATAACCTGATCCGGCTTTTCCTCAAACGTCAGATCGGGCCTAATCTCAATCTCTTCAATTGAGAGGATGTGCGCTGGATCAGAGCGATATTGCCTCAACATAGAAATGTAGAACACATCATGAATCTGGTCCAACTCTGGAGGTAACTCAAGTTGATAGGCAACTGGTCCTACATGTTTTAGTATGTGGTAAGGCCCAACGAACCTAGGACTTAATTTGCCCTTCCGACCAAACCTCAGTATCTTCTTCAATGGCGAGACCTTAAGAAACACCAAATCCCCCACAGAAAACTCAATCTCCTTACGCTTTAGATCTGTATAAGACTTCTGCCTATCAGATGCTACTTTCAGTCGATCCCGAATCAACCTCACTTTGTCCTCGGTATCCAAAATCAACTCAGGACCCAGAATACGCGGCTCACCTAACTCAGTCCAATAAAAAGGAGTATGACACCTACGACCATATAATGCCTCGTAAGGTGCCATCTGTATACTAGACTGGTAGTTATTGTTGTACGCAAACTCTACCAATGGTAAGTAATCCTCCCAACTGCCCCAGAAGTCAATCACACAACTTCTTAACATGTCCTCCAATATCTAAATCACCCTCTCTGACTGGCCATCTGTCTGAGGATGGAACGCAGTACTGAAGTCCAACCTTGTACCTAATGCTTCATGTAACTTTTTCCAGAACCGAGACGTGAAGCAAGGATCCCTATCAGATATTATAGAAACCGGTACCCCATACAGTCACACTATCTCTGATACATACAACTTAGCCAGTTTCTGCAGTGAGTAATCTGTATGAACAGGAATGAAATGGGTGTGAGTAATTTGTACGAACAGGTATGAAATGGGAAGACTTGGTCAATCGGTCCAAGATGACCTATACTGACTCTTTCTTAGAAGGCGTTAGGGGCAGCCCACTAACAAAGTCCATAGTTACTCTCTCCCACTTCCAAAGAGGAATCTTAACTGGCTGAAGTAACCTTGAAGGTAACTGGTGCTCAGCCTTAACCTGCTAACAAGTAAGGCATAGCATCTTGTTCCCACCAAGATGCATAGCATAAGGACTGCTATGCATTTCTTGCAATATAGACTATCTCAGATCAGTATCCTTCGGTATACACACTCTCCCACGGAAACAGAGTACCCCTTTGCTATTTAGCCCAAAATCTGAAGTTTCCCCATTCTCTATATGTCGAAATCGAGTGCCTAACGACTCATCTTCTAACTATTTAGCCTTAATCTGCTCAATCCACCCTGGTTTTACTTGAAGTTCGACCAACAGACTACCATCGTTGAATAAAATGAGACGAGCAAACATCGCCCTCAGATCAGTAACAGTCTTATGGCTCAGTGTGTCAACTACCACATTACCTTATATTCAATTGAACAGTCATAATTCTTAAGCAGTTCAATCCATCTATGCTGCCTAAGTTTTAACTCCTTTTGAGTGAGGAGATACTTGAGGCTCTTGTGATCTGTGTAAATGATAAACTTCTCACCATACAGGTAATGCCTCCAATCTTCAGTACGAATAGCACCGCAGCCAACTCCAAATAATGTGTCGGGTAGTTCGCTTCATGCGTCTTACACTAACGAGACGCATATGCCACTACCTTACCCTCCTACATCAGCACACATCCTAAGCTAACATGTGATGCATCACTGTAGATAGTAAATTCCTTCCCTGATTCTCGCTGTATTAAGACAGGGGCCTCGGTTAGAACTTTCTTAAGTTTTTCAAAACTTTCCTGTTGCTTATCAGTCCATTTAAACGATACCCTTTTGCGCAACAACTTAGTCAGAGTGCAGAAATCAACGAAAACCTCTCAACAAATAGTCTATAATACCCTGCCAAACCAGAAAACTTCGAATTTCAGATACTGACTTAGGTTGCTTCCAATCCAGAGCCGCTTCAATTTTCCCTTAGAATGCATTCTTGAAAAACTCTCAAGTCAACCGGTCGGGCTGAATACCTTCTTTCACTATAAGCCACCACTGATAGGCTTCATCACGCAACAACAACACTTGTGACAGCCCAAAATTGACCCTAGTCGGGAAGTAGTTTCGGGACCGTTAAACCGAGTCACTGAAATGTTTGAATATGATATTTATTGTCTAGAATATGTAATTATGAATGTGTGAAAATTTCAAGCTTCGATTTAGTCGATTGCATGTGAATTAAGTCAATAGGACTTATGTGAGAAAATTTTAAAATGTGATAGGTCAATGCGTAAGGACCTATTAGTGCATGTGGAAAAAAGGGGGGACTTGCATGTCAAATTCCCCCTAATAAGTAGTGGCCGGCCATGCTATGGGTGGAAACATGTTGGGAACATGTTGGCCTAGTGAGGTATGTAGGATAAAATATAATAAGAAGTATGGGGAATAAAGAAATGGAAAAAGGAAAGGATGTGTGTAATTGTTTCTTCCCCTCCCCATTGCCGTGAAAGTAAGAAAGAAAACAAAGAAAAAAAAGTGTCCATCTTTCTTCATTTCCCCTTGGCCGAATGTTCTAAGGAAGAAAGAAAAACAAGTTGTGTTCTTTGGTTCTTCTTGGCCGAATTGAAAGGAAGAAGAAGGGAGTGAAGCAATCGGTCATCTTAGGTCACTATTAAGGTAAGGAAGTTTGTACTAGCTTTTGAAATTTTAGTTGATATTGAGTGAGTTATCAAGTGATTTTTGTAAACCATGTTGAAATTTTGATTTTGGGGGTGAGTATGGTTTTCGGCTATAAAAGATTAATAAGGGTGATGATTGTGTTTCATGCTAAACTTAGATGAATAATGGTAGTTGCTCACATCTTGATATCTATGAGTTCCTTTCTTGGTTCTACCGTAGACCCCCAAAGTATATGTTTATTGGGTGTTGTTGGAGGTTTATGATAGAAGCTAATGAGTGAGAGTTTGATAGGTACCATGAGGTTAAACTTCATGAGATTGTAAGCTTGTAAGTTGGATGATGAAATTCATGCTTTGTGAAGGTAAAAGGAGTAGAAGGAGCATTCGGCCATGAAGAAAAAAAGAGAGCAAAGGGGGAAATTTATGATGAATTAAGTTGGAAGCTATTATAATGTACTTGTACATTCGGGTATGGGATGAAAATATATGAGATGGCTATAATTAGCCTTGAGATTCGGCTCTTGTATATATATATATGCACATGATGTATTGGTATGATACAAATATATATCACCCCAAAGTATATGTTTATATATGGTGGTGGTTTAGTTATGGACTAAATGATGGATGCATATTGAGTTATAATATGTAATGCATTAGTTAGTAAAATGTATGTCATTTATATGTGGTACTAAGAATATAATTTGGCCTCAAAGTAGACATGCATATTCGGCCACATGAGATGGATTGGCGTTGCATGAATTCGGTTAGAGGCAAACATATTGATGCCTATATCTTGGTTAGGACAATCGGCTAAAGGGGAGTGTGGGTTAATATGTTGAGTTGATGCATGATTTCACATGTATGTGACTTTAAAGTCTAATGTATAAATATGGGCTAAGTGCCTTATGTTCCTCTTTTCGATGCTCAAATGATTAAATCAATTTATTTGTTTAATTAAGCTCAAGAGCAAAGGGGAAATAAATCCGATAAAGGGAAGGAAAAAGTGGTCGAATAGCCATCGGAATCGTTCGACGACATCCGAGGTAAGTTCTTGAGTAAAAGAGCTTAAATTATGATGTGATTAGATCATGTTTTGAGCAAATTAAAATCATGCTCTTTGTGTGGCTATTGAGCCGAATTTGCAAGAATGATAAATGTCTTGTGTTTGAGTTTTGCTAACGAAAATGAAATACGAATGGGCCATGATTTATTGTTAAATGTGCATGGTTATTTGAATGTTGTCCGGGCTAAGTCCCGAAGGCTTGTGCTAAGTGACAATATCCGGACTAAGATCCGAAGGCATTTGTGCGACATACTAATTCCGGGCTAAGCCCGAAGGCATTTGTGCGAGATACTAATTTCGGGCTAAGCCCGAAGGCATTTGTGCGAGATACTAATTCCGGGTTAAGTCCCGAAGGCATTTGTGCGAATTACTATAACCGGGCTATGTCCCGAAGGCATTTGAACGAGGAGCTATATCCGGTTAAATTCCGAAGGTACGTGATTTGGGAATGAATGAACTTGCTGTAAAATTCCAGTTAATACTCTCGAAACATCCCAACATTGAGGCATGTTTCGTATGTGCTTGAATTTAGTTGAGCCCTTACAAATAAGTATTCGCTCAGTTGATAAACGAGCTACCGGCCTTTGGCTGAGTTGATCTTTTGTGTATGTACATAAGGGTTGATAATGTGAAGCAAGTACGATATCGTAAATTTGTGCATATGAAATTATCCGTTTAGCTATATGAATGCTATACTTTTATTGTGCTGGAATTCATTGCTCAAAACTTACTAAGCATAAATTGCTTACTCCGTTTCATTGCTCCTCTGTTTTATAGATTTGGTTCTCCAGCTATCGGACTCGGGATCTTGAAGTCAAAGTCACCCACACTATCAAAGCCCCCCCTTTTTGGTACAATTTTGGTTGAACTTCGAAATGGCATGTATAGGACTACCCATTTGTTGTGGGTCGTGGACCCTTTGGACTTGTATAAATTTTGGATAGCCATGCGAAAATGGCTTATATGTGTTTCAGTATAATGTTATAATCATTTGGTGTGGATATGCTTGACAAGGATTGGCCACGGGGATGGTTAATCACTTTCATAAATTGTGCTATTTATGCAAAAAGGGCTAGTTGAATCATGGAAACCATGAAATAGGTAAAGTCTACCTTAAAGGCAGATGCTGACAGCAGCAGTGATGTAGATTTGGAAAATCACTAAAAATAGTAGGAATGGAATTAAATAGTGAATAAATTATTTAAACAAACCTTGATGAATCTACTTTCATAGGAAAGTAACGAAACAATCATACGGACAGTATGTTAAGAGATATTCAGGTTCTCGTGAGACAGGGCCAGAACGGTTTCTGGATTCCCTGTTCCGACTTTGGAAATTCATTATAAATTATCTAGATATAATTAGGAGTCATACCATATAGATTCCTCTCTGAGTCTAGTTTCTATAGAAACAAACGGCATCAGTATTGGAGCCTTGTACAAGGAGATATCCAAGTCGTAATACGCAAAGGTCAGGGCAGTCGATCCCTGTAACATGGGAGACTTTGACTAATAAAATGTACTAATTGGCCTGACCAAAAATTCTAGAAAAAAATATGTAGATGGGCATATGAGTCTAGTTTCAGGGAAAAATCACGAAACTGATTTACGAGTTGTGAAACTCAAGATATGATTTTTAAAGCGACTAGTACGCAGATTGACAGTGTCTGGGAAATATTTTTTATAAGGGGTTTAAAGTCTGTTAACACCTCGTGTTCGACTCCGGTGTCGGTCTCGGGTTCGGGGTGTTACAACACTGCACCCTTCAGTTTTAGCTCTGGGGTGCAGTCGAGGTCATCCATGATCCTCTCCGTGGCCTCTATCCAATATTCAGCCACATTAGGGGCAACTCTGCCGATACCCCTAAAGATCTCAGCCCCATTAGACCTGAGTTGTTTTGTTACTGACCCACGACCCATAGCACCAGTATTGGGCCCAACGACCCTCTCCAAAATTTGCAGCATAGCTTGGGACAGTGCGTCGTCCCTAACTGCCTGATCATGTGACCCAGTCTCAATCACAGGTGAAGCCAGTACCTCTCTTGCCACAACGTCAGGCATATGACCCGATGCCGAAGACCCAGCCCGAGCACCTCTACGACCCCCGCCGTGGCCTCTTGTACCCCTTCTACTAGTACCTTTGGTGCTCATTATCGATTTACGTATTTTCTATATTAATAATTTTATGTATCCGTTTTACAGTTCCAATGTTTATTAACAGATGTTCTATGAGAAGAATATTACCAGTAATCTAGAATTTTGTTTTTACAGATCGTAGTTTCACTGCAGTTTCAATTTACCCTAAGCAAGGTATTTCAGTATAGTTTATTCTCTACAGTGGTCTCAGTATTAAACATGTAGTATTTTTTAGAGAACTTACTGAATCGGTGTCGGAGACTCGGTAGACCATACATTCAGGACAGCACTTCAAAATATTTATCTGTCATTTGAACTATTCTCTTAAAATTCATGTTTTTAGAAAAAACCCAAATCCATAGCTGAGTTTTGTAACCTAGCTCTGATACAACTAAATGTAACACCCCAAACCTGGCCTGGACGTTATGGCCAAACCTGCAGTGTCACAACGGAGTGTGTTTTGTAAAATGTAGTTTCGTTGGAGAAAGTCTGTCTTGGAATCAACCTTGTTGTGGTCTTTACAAAAAGCTATTTATCTTGTTTCTTGTTAATTTATAGGTTTGTTTAGCAAAACATGTGTCATACCTAATTATTATTTACATTTTTAAAACATTGTTCTTTGTGGAAGCTTTAAAAAATGAGTTGCATAACGTGGTAGTTGAAAATCATTTATCTTTTGAAAATCGGGTCCTACTGCCAGCAGTTATAAAGCAATTTTAAAAAAATCCCCAAATAAAACTTAAAGCGGCTTTATTACATAAAATTTTACCCAAATAAAACTTCTTTTACTAAAAATCAAAACGAAAACATAAACGGTAGTGTGGCCAACTCCGAGTCCCTTGCAGCATTGACCTGCTTAAGGATTACCTGCACAGGTAAGCAGAATAGGTGAGTTTATGAAAACTCAGTGTGTAATCCCTATTTATCAAGCAGTCAAACATACAGTGTCGTACAGTCTGGGCCTAAGCCCATATCAGTAGCAATATCAGTGTGGGCTTTAGCCCATTACAATAGCAGTATCAGTGTGGGCCTTAGCCCAAATCAGTACAGTTTCAAAAATGCATACAGAGGTCTTACCCATCCATCCTCTACACTCCACTCTGTCTAGTGGGGATAAAATCGACCCACCGGATAAAATCGACCCACCCATCCCTACACTCCAGAATATAGCACCCATTGCAACACTAACTGTATTTGCAGTAGAGCTGCTAGTAATAGGCTTATAGCCTTTCAGTACACTTCCTCCAATATCATATACCCCACCCATGCAATGCAACATAATATAAATGTACATACAAATAGAATGACATGCTCAAACAGTCATACATCTCATAAGGGTGTATCCGTCATTTACCTCATAGGTGTATAATAGTCATTTCCAATATTTTGGTCTAGGTATACTAACCGACCTAACAGTAGGTCTACAGTCGTCTCGGGTGACCTGTGCGATCTTAACAGTTAAACAGCAAAAATGGGCCCAAGCCCAAAATACGGCACATGTGGGCCCACAAGCCCGTGTGGCCTAATAATCTGAAATAATTGCCTTGGTCGTGTGATCTACACAGCCTGGCCCACAAAAATCCACACATATGTATGGTTTACTCGTGTGGGGCTCACGAGCCTATGGGACCTACACGGCCCACTTTGGCCCAACGTTGCCCAAAACAACCTAAGCCCACGAAATCGATCGTGGTGGTCTCTACAATCTCATGCTCGCACTTATGTGTTTAGATAACCACACGAGCGAGCTCACACATGTATGGCATCGATGGTACTAGTTTTTCAGCTTTTTCCTTTTCATAATTAAAGTAGTGTGATTACACGCCTGTTCATAAGGATGCAACGAAACCACGAGCACTCCAACCTATTTCACAAAAGCTAAGGTTAGATGATTAACAATCAAGTTGAACAAGCCTTAATCAGACTTTTTTCACCAAAAGATTACCTTTCACTTGCTAGACCGGTCAATTAAAGTTTGTTTACCACTTTACTGCAAGAATCCAAATCCCTAGACCTTAATGATTGCATGCACTTCAGTAAAAACCTTATTAACCACCACATAAGAAAACAATTGAATTAGCAGAACAATCGCTTACCAAAATGTAGGATCCAGATTGGAAGGGAAGTATATTAGGCTGACACCACACAAAAGCCGAAAGTACCCAAAAGATAGGGGCCTTGTACCTAACAGCAAAAATAGTTGCAAAAGGAGATATTAGTTGAAACCCCTAGCGCGACAGAAAAATGAAAGAAAGATAGAGGGAACAACCACGCACCTACATGCCCAATCGATCAAGTATCGGTCATTTAGAAGTGAGAGAAGAGAACAAGGTATTCGGCTACCCTCTTAAGATGAAGAGAGGATAAGATCAAGAAGCAATCAGTCTAAGCAACAATGAGGAAAGAGAGTGGGGATCAGATAAAACAAAAGAGTCAAGTAAGGGGAAAAAGAAAGGGGTTCAGCTAAAGCAATTCGAATAATGGAAGAAAGAAAGGTGGTCGGCCAAGATTTTTGAGAGAAAGAAGAAAAGAAAATTGGCAAAACAAGAGGCTGAAAAGAAAATAAGGTCAAGAATGAAAATGAACGCGAACGACACTCAAAATCAACAAAACAGAAGATGCTACTCTCACTTCCTAATACAATCAGCTTCAAAAGAGGAATAGAGCAAAATGCCACAGTCAAAACTGAACACTAGAGGGGTCCTCTACCACAACTGAAATTCTCAGTAGTTCACTTGCCAATTCGGCAATGACTCTCCCCCCAACATCAAATCCCACCTTTTTCTCCCCTAATCTCTCCTAAAATCGCTCCCCGCATCATCTCCTTATCCAACCAATTGAAACTCTACTCAAATAAGCAGAGTTTTGGTCAACAACAACCTGCTACACGGTAAGAGCAAAAAAAATAAACATTCCCCCTTGTAAATGACAGGGTTCGAACTCAAGCCCTTCTAACAGCAGTAACACGCCACTAGCCCTTGGACCAACAACCTTTTTGAGACCTAATTTCCCCAGCATTAATTAAGAACTCAACATCTAGTAGTAAAGGTTTAGTTCAATAGAAACGAAATTTTTTTGCTAAAGCCTAGGTTTGAACCCAGGTCTTTTCACACTACTCAGGACCCTTAACCATCACAACAAGTAAGCCAGCATGCAACATAACACACAATTAAATTACTAATGATTTGGGGCGTTATACCATATATATATCCTCAATTCATATCATCAAAGCATCATTCAAATCCAAGTTATAAACATACCAAATTCAATCCATTTTTCCTAGTTCATGAGCACCTAAACATCAATTTAAATTCATATGCACCTATCTAGATTTTGGTTCAATTTACCATGCCATAATATGGCTTCAAACACATACACATGTTTATCTGTATATACCAAAATAACATTACACTTGTAACCTTATTTACAATCCATCCACAAAATAATTATCATTTAGACATCCTAGGTACATGGCGACACAAAAGGTAAACATCACCACATTTGATTTGCGTACGAAAAAACAAAACCATACGCTGAGTAAAACTCAGTGGTATTTCTATAATCCGAATATTTAAAGACAATATAATATAATATAATATGCAGAATTGAATTTTAAGCACGTATTAATGTCTAGTATCATGGCTATCATATGCTATCATTTTTCATTTGTTAAACAATGTCCCAATTCACGCAATTACTATATAAGTAGTTATTCACATATCAAACCACATTTATTTGTACAATGACATTAACTATTCAATACTCGACTCATGAATACATCATTTCATACCATACTCAATCCTCATCACTTGTTATACAATAGCTTTTCACAATTTGATCCTTATATCATTTAAACAATAACATTATTCATTCCATATCCAATTCATGAGTACATAACTCATATATCTCATTTTCATGTTTCAAATCACTATCCCATTTTCAGTTCACATACAATATCATTCAATATCAATCATAGTATTGTTTTATTTAATTATCCCTATTAACACGATTAGGACTCAGACGGATACATAGATCCAACCAACACACCAGTTTGGCACCCAGTGCCTCATCGGATAAATCTGAAGTAGTAACTGTGCCCAACACTATATACATTGACACCCAGTGTCTCATCGGTTAAACTGAAGTAAATTGACACCCAGTGCCTCATCAACTCGAAGTCGAAGAAATCCCCATACTCTTCCTATCTTATGGCATGCCATCTATATCCTACTCAACGCGATACAATTACTAGGGTTTAAATTTCACATTTCTAAATACAACCAATATCAAATTATTATATTTGCACTTTATCACATTTACACATATATATTCATTCCAATTCAAATAATGAATACATTCATAATATATATATATCAATTCAATCTATTTCAATCAACTTTCATTCAATTAAATATCAAAGTGCCGAATACTCACCTCAACCACTTACCGTATATATTAAATCAAAATACAACAATTAGTAACTAGGTTCAGATTATAGAAATACAAACCATGAATTCCGAGCTATTCTTCATCGATTTTATCCTTCCTCTTTTAAGTCGAGGATTCCAATACGATGTTAGCTACAGAATTAAAACTATTAAAATTCATCAATATAACACAATTCAATTTCATATTGAATATTTTAATTTTTACTCAACATTTATGTAAAATCCAATTTAGTCCCTAAATCGAGATTAATTTTTATTTTTCACATTTAATTATATATTTTCATACAAATTCCAATTTAAACTAAATTTAATTCCCTATTTTCACTTAAATACCTAAACTTTGAATTTTTCACAATTTAGTCCCTAATACTCAAAATTTATAATTTGTTCTACAATTTAATCCTTTTCCATTTCTAACTTAAAAATATATCAATTTAATCCCTAATACTAAGATTATTCAACATTAACAACATTTAAAAACTCAATCAATGCTAAAATTTTAACATGGGTTGGGTAATACTTAACACCAAGATTCCAAAATATACAAATTATAAGAAAAAGGGACAAAATTGACTAACCAATTAAACTTTGAAATTTTGAAGCCCTTGGCCTTGCATGAATTCTTCTTTTCTCTTTTTTCTTTCTTTCTTTCTTTTACTTATTTGTTTTATTATTATATAATATATATTTACTTAATAATTAAGATAACATATGATAATATATTTTAACTTTAATTATTATAATATATAAAATAAATTTACATATAATATATAATTCACTAACCGTCCCACCTAAAAAAATAATGGTATAACTGCATCTTTAGTCCCTTTAATATACTTTAATTTATAATTCAACTTTCACTCTATATACAATTTAGTCTTTTTACCTAACTACTTTTAATTCAAGTAAATTCACTTAACTAAAACCTAATTAACTACAAAACTAGCTTCGTAAATATTTATTAAAAATATTTACGAGTCTGATTTACAGAAAAGGTGTCTTAGGAATTCACTTTTCAACACCCCTGATTGTCGGGTCATTACAAGTGACACACTTAGGAGATGAACATTTTAGTTGTTGGAGAACTCGCTTGGTTGACTCCAACCATATTTCAGCTGAGGAAGGATCAACACTTTTCAACCCTTTGAATTTAGTTGTTTCATACTTTCAAAACTCATTTATTGGGGCTCACTAGGCTAAAACTATTGATGCGGCTTGCAAAGCAGCTCCCTTACCCTCTAGAGTACATCTGCTATTGTGCAGAGTGATTCTTCATCACTTCAACTTTCACGGTGAGGTCTATTACCCTATTTCATTGAGCACCAGCTTGATCAACATAGTGTGCCTTGATCTTTACTCATTCTCACCCTCAATGGAGTGATCGCTGCTATTAACTTATTCTTCAACAACATTTCTCGACTCGTCAGAAAATTTTCAACTATAAAACAAAACAATATATAATCAGCATCCAAATCTCAACTCAGACTTGACTTGACCTTGGCATGTACCTATTGATTCTATTGATTCATTTCATTTTTGCATCAGACCTCAGGACTTGTATAAACCAGTTTACGTGATCTTTCGCACACTGTTATTTTTCGCATTTTATATACACATATATAGTAGTATACCAAGTTCAATCATATCTGATATCAATAATCATTTAGTTAGTTTACATTTTATAACCCTTGTTAACTATGTAACACCTCTAACCCGTATCCATCGTCGAAATAGGGTTACGAAGCATTACTGGACGTATCACTTAAACATCATACATTTCATATTCATTTCTCATATCCATACAAAAGTCATTCAAATTCGGTCATATAGTCCTTAACACGAGCTCTCAAGGCTTAAAATAAACATTAAAAACAATTCGAGACTAAATTAGGAACTCAAGGAAATTTTGGGAAAATATTGAAAATCTTCAAAGTTCAAGGGACTCACGCCCGTACGGCCAGGCCGTGTGTCTCACAGGCTAGGAGCCACGCTTGTGTCACAGACCGTGTCGGCATTCAAAATGGGATCACATGGCTGTGTCCCAGCCCGTGTTTGACCCAGTGTAATTTACTGACTTGGGTCACACGGCCAGATCACATGCCCATGTACCAGGCCGTGTACCAGGCCGTGTGCTAGGCTGTGTGAAAACTGTAGGGTATACTGACTTGTGCCATACGGCCAAGCCACACACCCGTCTGTTAGGTCGTGTGAAGCTACTGACTTGGTTTCTAAATAAGTATTGGGGGACACACGGCCTTGCCACCTGGCCGTGTGTCACACATGGTTGAGACACCGTGTCTTTGCCTGCGTGGACAAAAATAGGCCATTTTCCAAGCCTTATTTCTCACCCAATGTGGTACCAACCTACACATATCAAATAAAATATGACCATATCATCAATAGGCATTCAAACCAATCACAACCAAGTCTAAATAATATAATTTCATTTCCAACAAGCATAAGCTCTTAGGCATCTCAAATGATCATTTTAAAAACATACCAAAATCACCTCCAAAAACTACCTAAATGGTCAATTACATATATGCACTATCTTGCCTAAACATAACATGCATACCATTCATCAAGTTTACCTATTAAGTATCAATCTACCAATACACAATCAAAGCATTCCCATGGAAATCATAAATCATACAAGATGAGGCTAGCCACGCATATATAAACATACCAACATATACCAAATCAAGCCACATTAAATGACTAATTACATAACCAAAACATATAGTCTTTCATTAGCCAAAAGACCTATACATGAAATATAACCAAATTACATAAAGTCCAAAAGTACCAAAAGGAGAGTTTGATAGTGTGATGCAATCTCCGACAACTTCCAATCCGAGTGAGATTCCGAAACTCTATAAAACACAGAAAAATAGAGAGAGTAAGCAATTAAGCTTAGTAAGTTCGTATAGTATAAAACTTAGCTTGCCATTTAATCATAATTTAAGTAATTAAACATAGTATAATGCAACTCAATTTGAGTACCAAGGCAATATCTTCCACTAACTCATTATTGGGCTATTTACCATATAAGGACCTCTACTTTTAAGTTATATAGCTATTTAATACTTTTAGCTATTATAACTCAACTTTTGCACTTCACACAATTTAGTCCTTTTTATCAAATTAAGCATACAAATGGTAAAATTTCTTAATGAAATTTTCATATGACTCTACTATCATGCTGTAGACATTAAAAATAATAATAACATAAATATTTTCACATCGAATTTGTGGTCCCGAAACCACTATTCCAATTTCACTAAAAACGGGCTGTTACAACTCTCCCCCTTTAGAAATTTTTGTCCCCGAAAAGCTTACCAGAAAATAGGTTAGGGTACTATTTTCTCATAGCTTCCTCGGGTTCCCATGTAGCTTCTTCGTTACCATGATGTTGCCAAAGTACCTTCACTAGAGCTATGCTTTTGTTTCTTAACTTTTTAATCTCTTGTGCTATAATTCTGATCGGTTATTCACTATATGACATATCGGGCTCAATCTCAACCTCTGTCGGAGAAATTATATACGAAGGATCTGATCTATACTGCCGTAACATAGATACATGAAACACATTATGAATCTTTTCCAATTCTGACTGTAATTCAAGTCCATAATCTACTAGCCCTATTCTTTTAATAATCTCATACGACCCAATAAATCGTGGACTCAATTTCCCTTAGCAACCAAATCAATGAATCTTCTTCCACTAGGATACTTTCAGAAACACTCTATCGTCGATTTGAAATTCAATATCTTTACGTTTCAAATCTACATATGATTTCCGTTGATCTAAAGCTGCTTTCAAACTATCACGAATTACTTTCACTTTTTCTCCAGTCTCTCTGATCAAATCAACCCTGTGAATCTTTTTCGCACTAAGCTCGGTCTAGTACAAAAGAGTTCTACATTTACGATAGTATAAAGCTTCATACAGTGCCATCTTTAGACTCGATTGAAAATTATTGTTATACGCGAATTAACAAATGGTAAATATTTTCCCAATTACCTTCGAACTCTAAGACACAGCAACGAAGCATATCCTCGAGAATCTGAATTACTCTCTCAAACTGACCATCAGTTTGGGGATGAAATGTAGTGCTAAAATACAACCGCGTACCCAAAGTCTTTGGCAATTTCTTTTAAAATCGTGATGTAAATCGCTGATCCCTATCTGAAATAATAGAGACCGGTATTCCGTGCAATGTGACGATTTCAGAAATATGCAACTCAGAAAGTCTATCAAGAGAAAAATCTGTACACATTGGAATAAAATGTGTGGACTTCATCAGATGATCAACAACGACCTAGATAGCATCTTTCTTTTTTATGGACAAAGGTAATCCCAATACGAAATCCATCGTAACTCTATCCCATTTCCACTTTGGTATCATTACTGGCTGTAATAGTCCTGAAAGAACTTGATGTTCGGCTTTAACCTATTGACAAATCAAGCATCTCGACACGAAATTAGAAATGTCACGTTTCATACCCGACCACCAGTACATTTGTTTCAAATCACTAAACATCTTAGTACTCTTTGGATGAACAGACAAGCTACCACTGTGTGCTTCGTGTAAAATTTTCTGTACAAGCTCAATATTCTTTGGTACACACACTCTACCTTGGTACAACAAACAATCATCAGATCCATTCTAAAACTCTGAATCATTAGTTGACTCGCACTGTATTATTCTAACCTGCAATTTATTATCACATTTTTTAGCCTTGCAAATTTGTTGTAAAAACATCAATCTAGCTTTTAATTCAGCTAAATTCGAACCATCATCAGACAAAGTCAATTGCGTATTCATCGCTCTCAGAGTAAATAAGGATTTTCTATTCAAAGCATTTGGGACAGCATTTTCTTTTCTCAAGTAATAAACAATTATTAACTCATAATCTTTCAACAATTTGAGCCATTTTCGTTGTCGCAAATTCAAATCTTTCTAAGACATCAAATACTTCAAACTCTTGTGATTAGTAAAAATATGACATTTTTCACCAAACAAATGGTGTCGCCAAATCATCAATGCAAACATGATCACAACCAACTCCAAGTCATGTGCCGGATAATTCTTCTTGTGCATCTTTAACTGTCTGGAAGCATACGCAATCACTTTACCTTCTTGCATTAAAACACATCTGTTCAATGATGCATCACTGAAAATCACAAATTCTTTACCCGACTCAGGCTGAATTAAAACGGTGCTTCGGTTAACAGTGCTTTCAACTAATTAAAACTCTGTTGACATTTGTCAGACCACTCAAATTTCACATCTTTCTATAACAATCGAGTCATTGGTGTAACAATCATCGAGAATCCTTTTACCAAATGCTGATAATAGCCAGTTAATCCCAGAAAACTTCTGACTTCGGATACTTTTCTTAGTGGTTTCTAATCAATAATTGCTGAGATCTTACTTAGATCAACTCTGATGCCTTCCGTTGAAACAATGTGTCCTAGAAATCCAACTTCTCGGAGCCACAACTAGCACTTGTTGAATTTAGCAAATATCGTAGAGTCTGTAATACAATTCTCAAATGCTTGGCATGCTCAGATTCATCTCGAGAATATATCAATATATCATCAATGAACACAATAATAAATTTGTCCAAATATGGTCTAAAGATTTGATTCATCAAATCAATGAATATTGCACGAGTGTTAGTTAGTCCAAATGGCATAACAAGAAATTCATAATGCCTGTATCTGGTCCTGAATACAGTTTTTTCCATATCCGAATCTTAAACCTGTAGCTGATAATAGCCAGATCACAAATCAATCTTTGAAAATAATGTTGCTCCTTTCAACTGATCGAATAAATCATCAATTCTCAGAAAAGGATACTTATTCTTAATCGTAACCTTGTTAAGCTAACGATAGTCGATACACAGTCTCATTGATCTATCTTTCTTCTTTACAAACAAAACTGATGCACCCTAGGGCGAGAAACTCGGTCATGCAAAACCTCTATCCGTTAACTCTTGCAATTGAGCTTTCAACTCTTTTAACTTTACAAGAGCCATTCTGTACGGAGCTATCAATATCGGTGATGTTCTCAGTACTAATTCAATAGCAAACTCAACTTTTCTATCTGGTGGTGTAACAACCCGTTTTTGGGTCAAATTGGAACAGTGGTTTTGGGGCAACAAATTCGAAGTAGAAATATTTATTTTGTTATTAATTTAAGGTCTATAGTATGATTGAATAATTGTGTTAAAATTTTGTTAAGAAATTTTTATCGATTGAGTGTCTAATTTGACTAGGAGGACTAAATTGCAATGGTGCAAAACTTGAGTTCTCTATGTTAATAGTGTCTAATTGCTATTAATCCTTAAATTAGACATCCTTAAATGGTAATTAGATCATTATACTCTAGGGTGGACAAAAATGGACATGGTTAGGTGAAATTTTGAAGTTTTTCATTAAGGACATTTTAGTCATTTGGTAAATAAAGACAAAATTTAACAAATAAAAGATGTCATCTTCTTCAAATTAGTCCCCCATGGTCGAATTTCACAAGGAGAAGACATAGCCAGGGTTTTGGCCACTTTCAAGCTCGATTGTAAGTCCGTTCTTGTCCCGTTTTTAACGATTTTTATATTTTTGAGATTGTTGTAACTTGATTTAGCTATTTCAAGGACTAATTTGAAAGAAAGGTGAAGTTTAAAATTTTACCCATTTTGAACATGTATGTATTTTGATAAAATGCATGTTTGTTGTTTGTTAAACGACTTTTGTAAAGTGATTTTCGGTAAAAATGACAAATAGGGACTTATTTGTAAAAGTCTATAAAATGAATAGAGAAATGTGAATAGATGAAATGTGTGGGCTTTCATGAGTATGAAAAAGGTTTGGCTAGGCTTGGGTTGTGAAGAAATTGAAAGAAATTCATTTTACGAGCATAGGGACTAAATTGTAAAAATGTAAAAAAGTTAGTGGCAAAAATGTAATTTTTTCCATAGCGTGTTTTTGGGATGAATTGGATAATGTGATGATTAAATAAGTTAAATTTGATATTATAGATAAAGAAAAATGAAGTTTGAGTTTAGACCGGGGAAAGAACATGGTTGTAGACTAAATCGAACTAATAGCCATTTTTGTAACTGAGGTAAGTTTGTATGTTAAATAAGCTTTAATATAATTGTATTTAAATGCTTTAATATTGTATGAACTGTATGATTGATTCTGTGGACGAGTTTAACTTTACGGACGAGTTCAACTACGGTTCGATAAGCAAGAAATTTCGTTTGAACTTTAGGAATAGATTAGGGTACAAGTAATATGTCACTAGGGTTACCATGCATTATGTGATTATGGAATCTGAGTGCTAGTTTCGTATGTCCTACCGATGGCTGAGTATATGACATATGTTGCGGTTACTTGACAGCTTGTGTGAGCAGCACTGAGTAGCTACATCTTGACTGACAGCTTGTGTGAGAAGGCTCGTTGATTAGCTCGAGAGTGAGCAATTATGCGATATGAGATTGAGGTAGCATTGGCTACATATGTGGCATTTAGTGTGCAATATACCCAAGTATCTGACATTACTATTCCGAGTGGTTCATGGGCATGTCAAAGATGAGAATAAGTGTAAATTTGTTACGAGATGGTACTGGTATGTACTCGAAGCTTATGATTATAAATTTGTGAAATGACGATTTCAAGGTAAGTTGGGATGGAAGTGAATTATCATCATGAGATTATGGCAAATTATATTATCTTATGTTATATTACTTGCATGATTAATGTATGGTAAGGTTGCTTATTTCTTCATATGAGCTTACTAAGCTATATAGCTTACTCCGTTTTATTTTCAATGTTTTATAGTGTCACCAAGCTAGCTTGGGTGTAACACCCTAAACCCGGCCCAGATGTTATGGCCGAATCTGACGTGCCACATTGAAATAAAAATCCATGTTTCGTTTTAGTGTTTTAAAAAAATGACTTTTGTGAAGCCAACAAAGTGAATGGAAGCTGGGCACCAGGTAGGAATCCGTAACAGAGGAGGTGAGCCATGAAGGCTGCTTAAGTACCAACCTCTTCGAATGGATCCAATCCTAGACATGCCCACAACCATTGCCACACTTGGTTATATCGATTTGAAATTTATTTAAGTTGAAATCTTTGATAAATCGGATAATCGTGGTGTGGTGTTATTTTGAAAACAATTATCATTTTGAAAACACGTCCTAAGTCTAGCCCATTTATTATCAAATAGATTAAGGTTATTAAAAATAAAATAATCCCAGAAAAGAAAAGAAAATAAAGTTAGAATGGCCTTATTACAACCCAAAGAAAATAAAATAATAAATAAGATAACTTAAAGAAAACCAGACACTTGTTTCAAAGCCTAAAAGCAATCACTGTGGCCACTCTGAATCCCCTCCGGCTCCAAGTCCCCAAATCCAGGCTCACCTGCAAGGTTAAGGAAAGGGGGTGAGTTTGGAAACTCAATGTGTAACAACCCCTTTCAGAGCCCAAAGCAATATCAGCCTGCTGGGCCTAAGCCCAAATCCAATTTCAACATATACTGGGCCGAAGCCTTTTCATATTTCATATTTCATAACACTGGGCCGAAGCCTTTACTGTAAACGGTATGGCCCGTAGGCCCATTTCATTATCACGAGTAATGTCAATGAAAGAATGAATGCAAACCCATTTGGGGAGACTACTCGACCCACCATCCGCTACTCTCCACCCGTACCAACCAACACACCATGTGGGAAATGACTTAACCCACCCAACCAACACACCACTGGCAGCATAGCTGCTTTATCATATAACTGGAGGCCTAGCCTCTTTTAATAACTGGGGTAAAAGCCCTTTCGGAAATCTGGGGCATAAGCCCTTTTCAATAAACTGGGGCATAAGCCCTTTTCGGTAAACTGGGGCATAAGCCCTTTTGCACTTCCTCCATCCATATAAAAACCAACCCAATGCATGAATACATCATGTGCATTTCATACATATCATGTGCATATCATACATATCATGTGCATATCATATCAATCATGTATATCATATCCCACGTATCAAATTTATAATTAAACCCTAGGGGTATAATGGTCATTTTTACCTGGGGGCAAAACAGTCATTTTCATAATATAAAGGTAATTTCATAATTTCACCAAATATTAGGGTTTTCCATGTTCATTAACAGTTACTAACAATTCATATGTTCTAAACAACGATTCTGGCCTATTTTTAGCGCAACCGAGTTATTGGGCCAAAAACCCCTAATGGGCCCTACTTAGCCGATTTTGTCATCTAGGCCCATTTAGCCTATATTCCATAATGTTGTTACCAGTCTTAATGAGCAATTTAACAGGTTCTCATTTTCTACCAATTTTACCCAAATGGGCCTGAAAGCCCATTGAGCCCAACTTCAGCCCCTCGAGGCCCAACTTACTGTAATGCCAAAAATCGTGCTCTTACCCGTTCCAACGATCCCGATCATCAACTTAGTGAATCTAACTAACCAATGAGCGTTTGCTTGCTCACAAGTCCTCGAAATGCCAGAATTTCAGCATTTCGGCTTTTCGGCATTTATCGTTTTAAGCTATGAAAAAGGTTCATTACACACCTGTTTTGCGATATTCCTCGACGAGATCTCCTACACGATTTCTCCTATAATCAACCGTTAATAGATCAGCTCACAATAATTGAACCAAAATGAGAACCATCTAATATCAACACTTACACATTCGGCCACCCTCCATAATGGCCTTAAGAACCTTACCTTTGTCGAAATTGATGACTAGCTCTAGCCACTCCGATGATCCAAACTAATCCAAGTCTACCCTATGCCTTGCTGCTCCTCCACTAAACAAACCATAAAAAGATTAAAAGAAAAACCCAATAAAGCCTATACCCACATTCGGCCATCTCCTAAACTATAGGGGTTTTGGCTTTTGTCAACAGTTACTATAGGAATCGTTTAGAGTTCGAGCACTTACCACAGTCTTCCTTCTTGAATCCGTTTATGCTTAGAAGATAAGGGAATTAGCCACTAAAAAAATGAAAAGAGAAAGAGGGTTGCTGGTCAACAAAGAATCGGCACCACCTAGTCTCTACAACAATAGGTGAACGAAGAGGAGTAGTGGGCTGGTTTTGGAAAAGAAAAAAAAGAAGAAAAGATGAATGGGAGGAAGGTAGATTCGGCTGGAAAAGAAAAGAGAGAAAAAGACTACACCAAAAGGAGAAAACGACATAACCTAGACCCTAATGACGAAAATCCCTAACTAAAACCCCTCCGCCGAAATCCCTTCTCTAATCCCCTCAATTCGGCTAAGGTCTATCCTCCTTTCAAATGCCTAGAATCTCTCCCCTTATCCCTCCTTAATCCATGCATTCGACTGATTCAAACTCTCTCCCACAGAGTTCCATCCAGCTTTAAACTCTAGCATGCACAAGGATAAAAATAACATTACCTTTGCCATCACAGGGAATCGAACCCAGGTCTTCCCCCAACCACTTACACGCCACCTTTTTAGCTCCCTAGTGGTGTCACTTAGCCACTTTACCAGAGTCTCTTTTGTGTTACATTTTACCCGCAAATTTTAATAAGACCACCTATCCAAGGCCCCTAACTTCTTAAGTCCAAAATTCAAAAATTCCACCAGGTTTTGGCCAACACATGGGCCTTCCATGAGCCCATTTACCTACCTAAATTATGACTTCCACAACCAAATACCAAATTTTAAAAACTTTACCAAAATATCAAGAATCGCAAAAAACCCAAAAATCAGGATGTTACAATTCTACCTTCCTTAAAGATATTTCGGCCTCAAAATTTACCTGATCCAAACGGTTGAGGGTACTGCTGACGCATCGCCTCTTCGGTCTTCCAAGTAGCTTCTTCCTTGCCATGGTTCCTCCAAAGTACCTTCACTAATGGGACTGACTTCCTTCTCAACACCTTGACGTCATGATCAAGTATTTGCACAGGTTCCTCTTCGAAAGTCAAATCCGACTATACTTTGATTTCTGCAACTGGCACGATATGAGTTGGGTCTGAACGATATCGCCTTAGCATGGACACATGAAAAATGTCGTGAATACAATCCAGCTCTGGAGGTAACTCCAGCTGATAAGCCACCGGACCTATCCGATTAATAATTCGGTAAGGCCTAATAGACCGTGGGCTCAACTTACCCTTCTTACCAAATCTCAATATCTTCTTCCAAGGCAAAACTTTCAAAAAGACCATGTCCCCTACCGCATATTCAATATCCTTACGTTTCAGATCGGCATAAGACTTTTGTAGATCCGCTGCCTCCTTTAACCGATTCTTGATCACGTTAATCTTGTCTTCAGTATCTGTTACCAACTTTCGCCCAAGTACTTGCCTTTCCCCTAATTCTGCCCAACAAGTAGGCGAACGACACTTTCGCCCATATAGTGCCTCGTAAGGAGCCATCTGAATACTTGCTTGGTAACTGTTGTCATACGTGAAATAGTCCTCCCAGCCGCCCCTAAACTCAATAACACAACCTCTCAACATGTCTTCTAAAATCTGAATGACCATCTCTGACTGCCCATCCGACTGAAGGTGAAAAGCCGTACTGAAATCCAATCAACGCCTCATGCAACTTTTTCCAAAACTGAGATGTAAACCTTGGGTCTCGTTCTGAAATTATCGATACTGGCACTCTATGCAACCGCACTATCTCCGCATACAACTTAGCCAGCTTCTGGAGTGAGTAATCTGTTCGGACAGGTATGAAATGGGCAGATTTCATGAGCCTATCCACAATTACCCAAACCGAATCCTTCTTAGAAGGTGTCAGTGGCAACCCACTTACAAAATCCATAGTTACCCTTTCCCACTTCCAAAGTGGTATCTTTACCGGCTGTAACAATCCTGAAGGCAGTTGATGCTCGACCTTCACTTGTTGACATGTCAAACATCTCCCCACAAATTCGGTCACTTCTCGCTTAAGCCTAGGCTACCAATATAGGTCTCGCAAGTCTCGATACAACTTACTTCCTCCTGGATGCATAGCACAAGGTCTATTATGTGCCTCTTCCAAAATCATCAATCTCAAGTCGGAGTCCTTCGGCATACAAATTCTTCCTCAAAAACAAAGAACTCCCTCGCTATTTAACCCAAAGTCTGGATTCTCCCCCTTCTCCACTTGCTGAAACCGAGAAACCAACGACTCATCTTCCAACTGTTGCTTCTTAATCTGTTCTACCCAAGTCGGTCTCACTTGTAACTCTGCCAATAAGCTTCCATCGTCATACAAACATAGACGAGCAAACATTGCCTTCAACTTCGCCACAGCCCTTCAACTTAACGCATCAGCCACGACATTTGCCTTACCTGGATGGTACTCAATCGAACAATCATAGTCCTTTAACAACTCTATCCACGTTCGCTGTCTAAGATTCAGCTCCTTTTGAGTCAGTAAGTACTTAAGACTTTTGTGATCCGTATAGATGATGCATTTCTCCCCATACAAGTAATGCCTCCATATTTTAAGTGCGAAAATCACCGCTGCCAACTCCAAGTCATGCGTAGGATAGTTCACCTCGTGAGGCTTAAGCTATCGTGAAGCATAAGCGACCACCTTACCCTCTTGCATCAACACGCAGCCCAAACCTATATGTGACGCGTCGCTGTAAACAATGAATTCCTTACCAGACTCTGGCTGAATCAACACTGGCGCTTCTGTCAAAACCTTCTTCAGCTTCTCAAAAGCCTCTTGCTACTTATTCATCCACACGAAAGGTGCTCACTTCCTTATAAGTTTCGTTAACGGTGCTTCCAACACAGAAAATCCTTCCATGAATCTCCGATAATAACCTGCCAACCCCAGAAAACTTTAGATCTCTGATACCGACTTCGGTGGCTTCCATTCTAGAATTGCCTCAATCTTTCATGGGTCCACCTTGATCCCCTCAACAGACACAACATGCCCCAAGAAAGTGACTTCCCTCAGCCAAAACTCGCACTTACTAAACTTTGCATAAAGTTGCTTTTCCCTTAGCACTTGCAGCACAACACAAAGATGCTCATCATGCTTCTCTTCCGTTTCCGAATACACCAAGATATCGTCAATAAAAACGACTACGAACCGATCCAAGTATGGCTGGAACACCCGATTCATTAAATCCATGAATACTGTCGGTGCATTAGTCAAACCAAAAGGCATTACCAGAAACTCGTAATGACCATATCGAGTCCTGAATGCCGTCTTATAAATATCCACTTCTTTAACTCTCAACTGATGATATCTTGACCGAAGATCGATCTTAGAAAATACCGAGGCTCCTCTTAGTTGATCAAACAGATCGTTGATTCTTGGTAACGGATATTTGTTCTTGATGGTCAGTTTATTCAACTACCGATAGCCAATAAACATTCGCATAGTCCCATCTTTCTTCTTTACGAACAACACTGCTGCGCCCTATGGGGAAACACTTGGTCTTATAAACCCTCTATCCAACAGTTCTTGAATCTGAGCTTTCAATTCTACCAACTCCTTTGGTGCCATCCTAGAAGGCGCAATGGACACAGGAGCTGTTCCAAGTAACAAGTCGATTCCAAACTCGACTTCTCTGCTCGGGGGTAATCCAGGAACTTCCTATTGGAATACATCTTGAAATTCCTTAATGGTCCTAACCGACTCTACCGTTATCTCCTTAAGTTCAGTTTGACTTACAAAGGCCAAGTACGCCTCACAACCTTTCTGAATCAACTTCTCGGCCCTTAAAGCCGAAACAACATTGGACAAATAATTCCTTCGTTCTCCTATAACCATTATCTCCACATCTTTGGCAGTTCTTAGTACCATTCTCTTTGCAGCACAATCCAACGTTGCCTTATGCTTAGTTAGCCAGTCCATTCCCAATATAAGATCAAAATCCCCAAATGGCAACTCCACCAAATCTCCTTTAAAAATCTTATATTGTGTCTCCAGAGGCACCACCCTAAAAAGTTTGTCTACCTTGACCGAGTGTCCTAATGGACTCATCACCGATACCCCACTCACAGTCTTCTCAGGAAGCACACCCAATGCCTTAGATACATCACAAGCAACATACGAGTGAGTGGAACCCACATCAATCAAAGCAGTGTAAGGCGTGCTATGAATGAAGAACGTACCGGTTATAACATCAGGAGCGTCACCCTCTTCACGACGTCGTGCAGCATAAACCAATGTTTACTGTCGAGCTTCAGCATGTCCAGCACCCCTACCAGGTGCCCCACGTCCTCGTCCATTACCATTGCCACCTCTACCTTGCCCACGACCTCTCTGTGGTGGTGGTCCTCCTCGCTGTGCTTGGACATCCCTTTGCTCTACAGCTAGTTTCTGAGCTGTTCTCTGAGGACACTTTCTGAACTTATGCTCCTTGGACCCACATCGAAAACATGCTCCAGTTCGTTTCCAGCACTCCCCCATATGCACCATACCACAGTCCCTGCAAGCCTGCGATCTAAAAGTATTTACTGGAACTGCTCGAACCGGTTCCTCCATCCTTGCTCTTTTAACATTCCTATTTGTAGCACTCGAGGGTCTAAAATCCCTTTTAAATCTGGGACGATCCTTCTCACGATTCTGCTGCTCAGTCCGCTTTACCTCCTCGGCTATCTTAGCCTTCTCTACCAACGCAGCAAAACCACGCTCCCTCTGTGGAGCTATCAATATCCTAAGCTCATCGCGGAGGCCATCCTCAAATTGAACACTGTGCTCATACTCAGTGGCAACTATCCCGTTGGCATATCGACTCAGCCTCAAGAATTCTGCCTCATACTCCGCGACAATCTTATTACCTTGAGTCAGATTCAAAAATTCCTTCCGACGAGCATCCACATAACTACCTCCAACATACCTCCCCTTAAAAGCAGTTTTGAACAATTCCCAGGTTACTCGCTCAATTGGGGTACTCTCCCTTACGGTGATCCACCATCGGTATACCTCGTTACGTAGCAGCGACACAACCCCCTTCAGCTTTCGCTCCCCAGAGCAATCTAGATCATCCATAATTCACTCTGTTGCCTCTAGCCAATATTCATCCACATTTGGGGCTACTCCAGATACGCCCCTAAAAACTTCTGCTCCGTTAGCCCGAAGTCACTCCGAGATGGATTCCCTATTCACTGTCCCAGAGCTAGCTCCAGCAACTCTTTCTAAAACCCTTAACATGGCTTGGGACAAAGCATCATCCCCCGCAGCCCGATCATAAGACCCAGTCTTAGTTGCCTGTGGCACAGATGCCTCCTCAGCTGGCCTATGCCCTGAGGATGAAGATTCAGCTTGCACCCTTCCGCGACCACGTCCGCGGCCTCGTCCACGAGTTCCTCTTGTACTCATATCGACTTATCTGATTACAAATTTTATGATATTAGTATAATGTTCAATTGTTTATTACGAGATGTCTTATGGAAATATAACAGTTCAAGGATTGTTTTCGCATCGTCGTAGCCTAGCTACAGTTTTCATTCCTACTGTTTTACAGTTCTACCCTATCTAAAGTATCATAGTAGGGTCTCAATTCTATTTATAGCATCAAATTATTATCACATATCGTAAAGAGAATATACTTATAGACTTGGTGCCGGGGATTCAGTGCGCCACTTCTTTCTCCAAACCAAAAACCACAAACCATGTATTTAATCACAGAAAATAGAATTTCTTAAAATTTGAAAACATACCTTTGTTTTGAAATTCTCGATTTTAGACCCGTTTAAAAAAAATCAGAAAAACTTAAACCATTTTATCATGTATACCTTTGTAAAATATCTTTGAGAAGATCTTTCCAAAACCATTTCAAAAAATACCCTTCTTGGTCAAATTTTGTTTTTGAAAAGTTTTTCGGACCTGATCCACAGCCGAGTTGTTGCAACCTGGCTCTGATACCACTAAATGTAACACCCCAAACCCGGCCTAGACGTTATGGCCGAATCTGACGTGCCACATTGAAATAAAAATCCATGTTTCATTTTAGTGTTTTAAAAAAATGACTTTTGTTAAGCCAACAAAGTGAATGGAAGCTGGGCACCAGGTAGGAATCCGTAACAGAGGAGGTGAGCCATGAAGGCTGCTTAAGTACCAAGCTCTTCGAATGGATCCAATCCTAGACATGCCCACAACCATTGCCACACTTGGTTATATCGATTTGAAATTTATTTAAGTTGAAATCTTTGATAAATCGAATAATCGTGGCGTGGTGTTATTTTGAAAACAATTATCATTTTGAAAACACGTCCTAAGTCTAGCCCATTTATTATCAAACAGATTAAGGTTATTAAAAATAAAATAATCCCAGAAAAGAAAAGAAAAGAAAGTTAGAATGGCCTTATTACAACCCAAAGAAAATAAAATAGTAAATAAGATAACTTAAAGAAAACCAGTCACTTGTTTCAAAGCCCAAAAGCAATCACTGTGGCCACTCTGAATCCCCTCCGGCTCTAAGTCCCCAAATCAAGGCTCACCTACAAGGTTAAGAAAAGGGGGTGAGTTTGGAAACTCAATGTGTAACAAGCCCCTTTCAGAGCCCAAAGCAATATCAGCCTGCTGGGCCTAAGCCCAAATCCAATCTCAACATATACTGGGCCGAAGCCTTTTCATATTTCATAACACTGGGCCGAAGCCTTTACTGTAAACGGTATGGCCCGTAGGCCCATTTCATTATCACGAGTAATGTTAATGAAAGAATGAATGCAAACCCATTTGGGGAGACTACTCGACCCACCATCCGCTACTCTCCACCCGTACCAACCAACACACCATGTGGGGAATGACTTAACCCACCCAACCAATACACCACTGCCAGCATAGCTGCTTTATCATATAACTGGAGGCCTAGCCTCTTTTAATAACTGGGGCAAAAGCCCTTTCGGTAATCTGGGGCATAAGCCCTTTTTAATAAACTGGGGCATAAGCCCTTTTCAATAAACTGGGGCATAAGCCCTTTTCAATAAACTGGGGCATAAGCCCTTTTCGGTAAACTGGGGCATAAGCCCTTTTGCACTTCCTCCATCCATATAAGAACCCAACCCAATGCATTTATGAATACATCTTGTGCATTTCATACATATCATGTGCATATCATACATATCATGTGCATATCATACATATCATGTGCATATCATATCAATCATGTATATCATATCCCAGTATCAAATTTATAATTAAACCCTAGGGGTATAATGGTCATTTTTACCTAGGGGGCAAAACAGTCATTTTCATATTATAAAGGTAATTTCATAATTTCACCAAATATTAGGGTTTTCCATGTTCATTAACAGTTACTAACAATTCATATGTTCCAAACAATGATTTTGGCCCATTTTTAGCGCAACCGAGTTATTGGGCCAAAAACCCCTAATGGGCCCTACTTAGCTGATTTTGTCATCTAGGCCCATTTAGCCTATATTCCATAATGTTGTTACCAGTCTTAATGCACAATTTAACAGGTTCTCATTTTCTACCAATTTTACCCAAATGGGCCCGAAAGCCCATTGAGCCCAACTTTAGCCCCTCAAGGCCCAACTTACCGTAATGCCAAAAATCATGCTCTTACCTGTTCCAACGATCCCGATCATCAACTTAGTGAATCTAACTAACCAATGAGTGTTCGCTTGCTCACAAGTCCTCGAAATGCCAGAATTTCAGCATTTCGGCTTTTCAGCATTTATCGTTTTAAGCTATGAAAAAGGGTTCATTACACACCTGGTTTGCGATATTCCTCAACGAGATCTCCTACACGATTTCTCCTATAATCAACCGTTAATAGATCAGCTCACAATAATTGAACCAAAATGAGAACCATCTAATATCAACACTTACACATTCGGCCACCCTCCATAATGGCCTTAAGAACCTTACCTTTGCCAAAATTGATGACTAGCTCTAGCCACTCCGATGATCCAAGCTAATCCAAGTCGACCCTATGCCTTGCTGCTCCTCCACTAAACAAACCATAAAAAGATTCAAAGAAAAACCCAATAGAGCCTATACCCACATTCGGCCATCTCCTAAACTATAGGGGTTTTGGCTTTTGTCAACAGTTACTATAGGAATCGTTTAGAGTTCGAGCACTTACCACAATCTCTCTTCTTGAATCCGTTTATGCCTAGAAGATAAGGGAATTGGCCACCAAAAAAATGAAAAGAGAAAGAGGGTTGCTGGTCAACAAAGAATCGGCACCACCTAGTCTCTACAGCTTCGGGCTTTTGCGGTTTTTCGGCAGTAATGGTGGCAAGAAAAAAAATAGGTGAACAAAGGGGAGTAGTGGGCTGGTTTTGGAGAAGAAAAAAAAGAAGAAAAGATGAATGGGAGGAAGGTAGATTCGGCTGGAAAAGAAAAGAGAGAAAAAGACTACACCAAAAGGAGAAAACGGCATAACCTAGACCTAATGCCGAAAATCCCTAACTAAAACCCCTCTGCCGAAATCCCTTCTCTAATCCCCTCAATTCGGCTAAGCTCTATCCTCCTCTCAAATCCCTAAAATCTCTCCCCTTGCCCCTTCTTAATCCATGCATTTGACTGATTCAAACTCTCTCCCACGGAGTTCCATCCAGCTTTAAACTCTGGCATGCACAAGCATAAAAATAACATTACCTTTGCCATCATAGGGAATCGAACCCAGGTCTTCCCCCAACCACTTACACGCAAACTTTTTAGCTCCCTAGTGGCGTCACTTAGCCACTTTACCAGAGGCTCTTTTGTGTTACATTTTACCCACAAATTTTAATAAGACCACCTATCCAAGGCCCCTAACTTCTTAAGTCCAAAATTCAAAAATTCCACCAGGTTTTGGCCAACACATGGGCCTTCCATGAGCCCATTTACCTACCCAAATTATGACTTCCACAACCAAATACCAAATTTTAAAAACTTTACCAAAATATCAAGAATCACAAAAAACCCGAATTTAGGATGTTACATTAGGATTAGAGATCGTCAGAAGTTGCATCACACTATCAAACTGTCCTTTGGGTACCGATGATTTTAAAACATTTAAGAGTATGGAATGTATAGGGACTTGGCCATTTTTTTATATGTGTCATTTGATTTGGCCAAATGTATTGACTTATATTTGTTTACGGTGATTTGGTATTTAGCCATGTAATTGGCATATTTTGCTAAAATGATTGTAAGCCCATTTATATAAGTATATGTGTTAATGCCTTCTTGTTTTTGTGTTTTGTAATGGGGTGCTATGTGTTTATTATAGTTAAATGACTTGTTGTGAAATGGATGAGATGGGTTCTTTGGTCTGCTAGGAAATCTAAGTAGAATTATGCATGATGAAAGTATTCATGTCGATACTTGTGAATGTGGTGAGTTTGGAATGAATTGAATTGGTAAATTATACTATAGTAAATATGTTAAGTGTTGGTAATGAATGATATGATTTAGCCTTGATTATGGATGTTTTGGTTGCTTAAACATGCCATGGATTATGCCATTGAACTTGTGTGTGTGTGTGTAGGCGTAAATGAGGGTGACAAATGGCTTGGTAGATACCCTTTATTTTTTCCTTACGGGTAGACACATGGGCATGGGCATGTGTTTTGGCCGTGTGTCCCCTGCACCTTAATTTTGAGAAACAGAATGCTCAAAATTGAGAACACGAGTAGAGACACGGGCGTGTGTCCCGACCATGTGAAGTCTGTACCTATTTTATGAAAATATAATTTACCACAAGGCCTGGCACACGGGCGTGTGACTTGGCTGTGTGACATCAATTTGTTCATGCATTGCAAAACAAAGAGTTACACGGGTTAGGGACATGGGCGTATGTGACCACATGGCCTGCCCATACAGGCGTGTCCTAAGCCACACGGGTATGTGACCCTTGTTATAGCAAAAACTTTTTAAGTTTTGTAAAAATTTCCTAAGTGCTCAGTTTAGTTTTGAACCACTTCCAAAGCATGTTTCGGGCCCCGTAGGCTCACATTAGGGACTTTATGATTGAATGCAAATGGTTTTAATTTGTATGAAAATTTATGACTCAGAATTGTATGTTTGCTCACTTTGTAAGTCCGGTAATGCCTCGTATCCTGTTCTGGCATTGAATACAGGTAAGGGGTGTTACATTTAGTGGTATCAAAGTTATAGTGTAGTCGATTCTCGAACTAACGTAGCGTGAGTAAGAGTCTAGCTATACATGCCATATTTAATTTGTGATAATGTGACGACTCTTGACAATTTAAATTGTGATTTCATATAGTAAATGGATCCCAACCGAGAGGTAGCTGACGATGTTGAAAGTAGTGCGCCGGCTCCCACCGAAGGGACAGCGCCATCTGAAAGTAGACCAGTAACGGTTAATTAGGAAGGAGAGGCTAGAGAAGCCTTCTTTTAAAGGATGAATAAGTGGTTTGCCGAGTTTGTTCAAACAAATCCGGCTGCCCAACATCTTTCACCCCCACCTAACCCCCAACTGGTTCCCGTAGCTTTCCAAGGTGTGGAATTGATAAGACTGAACAAGTCTCCAGTTGATAAGATTCGAAAGTAAGGGGCTGAAGAATTTAGAGCTAATATTGACGATGATCTTAAGAGAGCAGAGTTTTGGGTTGAGAACTCTATCAGGGTATTTGATGAGCTCTCTTGCACACCAGATGAGTGCTTGAAATGTGCTATATCACTTTAGAGAGACACAGCGTATCAGTGGTAGAATACTCTTGTATTCGTGGTACTGAGGGAAAGAGTTACATGGGAATTCTTTCAAGATGAGTTTAGAAAGAAATATATCAGTCAGCAATTCATTGATTTGAAACACAAAGTGTTCCTAGAGCTGAAACAGGGTTGTATGCCTGTGACTGAATACGAGCGAGAGTTTGTTAGGCTCAGTACGTATGCTCAGGAATGTGTGTCTACCGAGGCTATCATGTGCAAGAGATTCGAAGATGGGCTATAACACCCCTCACCCATATTCAATGCCGGAATAGGGTTACAGAGCATTACCGGACTTATGAAACAATTTAAACAACCATTTAGCATACATAACATCATTCCATACATTCATCACCATTTAGCATACATAACATCATTTCATACATTCATTATTCAAACTCAATCAATTTGTCCCTAAAACGAGCCTATAAGGCCCAAAACATACATTAGGAGTGGTTCGGGACTAAATCGAAAACTTAATAAACTTTCACGAACTTGGAAAATTTTTCTCAAAACAGGGGACACATGCCCGTGTGACCAGGTTGTGTGTCTCACACGACCACCATGCCCGTGTCATTAGTCGTGTGGACATTCAAAATGAGAGCACATGGTCGTGTCTCAGCCCGTGTCCTATCTCGTGTAACTCTCTGAATTGGGTCACACAGCCAACACATACACCTGCGTGACTAGCCCGTGTCCCCTAAAAATGGCCACACATTCTTGTGTGCTAGGCCCTGTGCCAAACCTATAGGGTATACTAACTTATACCACAGGGCCAAGTCACATGCCCGTGTGTGAGACCATGTGGAGTATACTGACTTGATTTAAATGTCAACATCAGGGGACACACGGCTGAGTAACAAGACCGTGTGTCACACACGACTGAGACACACCCTTGTGGACAAAATAGGCTATTTACCAAGCCAATTTACCACCCAATTTTTGGTACACACCTTCACCTACACATACGACACAAAAGCAAAGCAAATAGGCAATCCAAAACAACTAAATCAAGCCTAAATATTACCATTTCAATTCCAACTACTAGCATGCTTACTATCTCATGACTTACTCATTCAAATCATAACAACTTTACTTATTCATATCATCTAATTAAACAATTTTTCCAAACATGCTTCATCATACATCAATCCACAAGCACATAGCTTCTCATTTTAAACCATTTAACATCTATAATAACAACTATCAATAACATTGCAAACCAACCTCAATCACTCAATATAAACCATATGCACACTTATATATACATCACCAAATTAAGCCAAGTCTCATGGCTATATGTACAAACCAAAATATCCATTCATAAGCCATCTCAAATGGAAAAACTCACTACCAAGATACAAATCAAAATGATCATAACCCTATACATGCCATATGACCAAACTAAAAACTCAAAAGTACCAAAGTGATGGTTGGATAGTGTAACGTAGTCTCCGACGATCCCCAAATCCGAGCTACCTTTGAAATTACTGATACGTGATATTCGCCATAGGTTTTAAAAATTTATAATTAATCGTTCTTCAAACTAACTATTATCACGATGAAGGCAAGTATACCAATCGAATAGTAGTATAGCTTTAGCAAGACCGGATTGTCAAACCCAAAGGAACCAATAGTACAAGTAATTACATTTTTTTTATTATCTAGCCTAAAAATTAAGGGATTTGTTTATCTAAAATAATTAATTAAACTAAGGGTGCACAGAGAGAAAATTGGGGAAAAGCTTTTGGGACAACTTGATTGATTAAGAAAATACCCAAGGAAAAATCCACCTAGACTTCACTTGTTATTTAACTCTGAATCAGACGATTAATTCATTTGATTTGATCCGTAGAAATCCCTAAGTTATATTATTATCTCTCTCGAGACTAATAATGTCCAACCCTAGGTTGATTAATTGAAATCTCTTTCTAATTAACACCCTAGTGTTGCATTAACTCGATCTATGGACTCCCTTATTAGGTTTCACCCTAATCCGGCAAAATCTTGTCACCCTATCTCTAAGCGTGCAATCAACTCCGCTGAATTACGACAAATTTACTCTTCGACAGGGACTTTTTCTCCTCTGAATAAGCGCATTAACTTGGATCAATATCCTAGAATATTAAGACAAGAATTAAGAACACATAATTAAGAACAAGTTAAATATATATCATACAATTCAGATAATAATAACAAGATCCTTCTTAGGTTTCATTCCCCTTAGGTATTTAGGAGGTTTAGTTCATAATTATGAAAGAAAACATCTCAAAAGAATAAAGATAACAAAACATAAAGAAAACCCAAAACTCATGATGGAAATTGAAGGGAGATCTTCAGTCTTGACAATGAATCCGGCTTCTGAGATGGATCAATCAGCTTTCCTTGAGTAATTCTTTGCCTCCTACTCATTGTCTTCTTTTCTAAGTGCCTCCTCACGTGTTTAAATAGGCTTTAAAATGCCTAAGATCCCACAAAAGTACCTTTTTCGAATAGGACTATACTTGGGCTCGATAGGGACATGCCCGTGTGTGATTGCTTCAGACCGTGGTCAAGGCTGTTAAATAGGCACGGGCGTATGGTCTACCCGTGTGAGGAAGCCCAGGCCGTGTTGATTTCCCATGTTGGCCCATTTTCTTCTTTTTTGGCCCGTTTCTCGCTCTTTTTACTCTCCTATGCTCACCTAAGTATAAAAAATGAAATTAAAGGGTTAGGAGCATCGAATTCACCAAATCTAAGGAGAAATCGTCCATAAATGTGCTAAGCATGAGATAAAAATATGTATAAATTGTGTGATTGCTTCAGATCATGGTCAAGGCTGTTAAATAGGCACTAACGTGTGGTCTACCCGTGTGAGGAAGCCCAGGCCGTGTTGATTTCTCATGTTGACCCATTTTCTCTATTTTTGGACCGTTTCTTGCTCTTTTTACTGTCCTATGCTCACCTAAGTATAAAACATGAAATTAAAGGGTTAGGAGCATCGAATGTACCAAATCTAAGGAGAAATCATCCATAAATGTGCTAAGCATGAGATAAAAATATGTATAAATTACGGTTTATCAAATACCCCCACACTTAAGCGTTTGCTTGTCCTCAAGCAAAATCCTCAACTCACAATCAAAATAAATTCTTCTCAACTTATAATCCCTATCGATAATATCTCAAAATAAACCATAAGTAATCAGACATTGAGAATTCAACTAGAAGAACATCAAAGTTTCAAACATTCCAAGTTGAGCATTTTATCATGAAAACATAAGTGTCTGCCCTCATTTAAGTGATTACCTTTGATTCAAAATATCACAAAGTTTAACATCCTCACTAAAGATTCACTCAAATCACTCGAGGTGTTTAAGGACAATAAATGAAGCACTCATTAGTTAATATGAAAAGTTATTACCATAGGCTTGCATGAAAATCAAATCTCCACCACTATATATTGAGATGATACGTCAATCCAAAGCTCTTTAGAGGGTTGTAATGTTACTTTGGTTAGGGGTGTGGTCAGAAGCTGAAAGAAAAGGTTAGAATCGAGATTGAATTGAAAATTACCTAACTAGAAAAATAACTAATCATTAATTGAATACAAGTTAGCTTCTTTTCAGAATATGGAGTTGACACTTAAGCTAAAAAAAATGACGAATTACTACTAATATATATGTATGTATTATTATCTTTTTTAAGAACAAGTCAAATAACATAGGCTATCTATAAAATAAAAACATAGCTAAGCAATTTATTCAAATCAAATCTCGACAAAAATGGGGATCAAATTAATTTAGGGGATTTCAATAATAATAGGTTTAGGGTTAATGTTGAGGGTAAATCAATGAATGGGTTGTTAGGCTCAATGGGGTTCACTAAGGGTTAATTATGAAGGTAGGATTTTATGGAGTGAGTGGGTTAAACCTAAGTGCCTTTATCATCTCGACATATCAAATCAAATGGTGTGGTCTTGACATGCATAATCAAGCAAGTTCTAGAATGACAATTCAATATTGACACACTCAAAGCAACAATAAAAGTGAACATGAAAGAAATAATATATGCTCTAAAGGCTCAAGATCTCACAAAAATTATGGCTTTTTGATGTTTAAACCTGTGAATTTTAACTCAAGATAATACCTAAACTTGGGGAAACAACCTAAAAAAAATTTTAATTCTTAAAAATCAACTTATCATGCTTGATTCTCTAATTCCTCAAAGTTTAAACAATCAATGTATGAATGTCTATGTTTTAATTCAAGACATATCAATAAAAATCATAAATCAATCAAAATTCATTCTAATAATGATATGAGAAGATCACATGAGAATAAGACAAAATTTAGGGATTTTTCTGATAATGATATAAAAGACCCCCCACACTTAAGATGTTCATTGCCCTCAATGTACAAAGTTAGATTTATTGCATTATATAGATATAAGATCAAAAGAGAGGGAGAGGAGTGAGACTTCTTGAATGATGAATGGACTCCTTTTATTGGAGTTATGGAGAATAATCGGTCAAGGCAATGATAAGATTGGAGGAGGATACTCCGGTGGTGGTAGAGGTTGGGTTCCATAACCACATTGTCCAGAAAAGAGTTTATCGTGGTGGTTGGGTAGGACATGGCAGTCATGGAGAACCTTTTCTAGTGGAGTTTTGAGTTCCTAAGTGATGATGAGCTTTGGAGCTCTTTATAACTGTGATAAATCAAGAACTCTTTAGGAAATATGGAGAAGCATAATTACTCGTAATGAAATAGCCGAAACTATAAATTGTTCAATAAAAATTATTAAACCAAAAAATGAAATAGTATTGAATGAAAATGAAATAAAAAGTACTTTAAGAAGATAAATAAAGATAAAAGTGAAAATAAAAATAAAAAATAAAAAGTCTTTAAACATCGCCATCGCCGGATGGTTCGCGAGGTGGTGGTGACGATGAGATGTGAAGGTGCTGACAAATCTCATGAAGAGCAGCATCAATGTGATCAAAGCACTGAAAACACTGCTGCTCAAATCGAGTAAGGCCTCAGAGTTGTCAGAGTATGAAGCCACCGCATGAACTGGGCGATGGATGGGTGGTGGTTGAGACGGTGGGTCCTCGTGCTGTAGAGGGACATATCAGTAATGTCCTCTGGGTCCTCCTCCTCGGCGGACTGGATGAGGTGGTACTGAGGAGGGTAGGTTCCACGTCGTTTCTTGATCATCCTCATATGTATCATGCTCGAAATGCCCTGTAGGGACATCTGGCCGATGAGGGTGAGGGAGGATGATTCTGCTGCTGTGTTGAGGAGCCCAAAGTACTGTGCCAGTCTAGTCACATAAGGGCCAATGGAGATGACTCCTCTCCTATGCCACTCGCTGATGGCGAATGGTGAAGGCAATGAAATGGGTAAGGTTGAAGACGTGCCTGATCGCCATGCTCCACAAGAAATAGGCGTCGTGAGTGTTGATGATGCCAGTGCTCTCTCACCGTCCTGTCAGAGTGTAGGCCAAGATGGCATGTAGGTACTGTAGGGATGGGACGAGGGCTGATGCCTTAGAACAGCTAGGATCATAGGTGGCTGAGTCAAGGACTAAACCACTCTAACACTTTGAAGGAGAATAGTGGATATGGTGATAAAGGGTGTCGAGCTCGTTGTCATCCAAGAACTCTTCTGTGTATAGTCCCAGTACGATTCCAAACTCAGGTACGCCCAACTGGCGGACCAAACCACCGAGGCAGAACTGGACCGGTCCTAGATCATCAAACTCTGTCGTAATGGTTTGGAAGTGAAAAGTTGAACAAAGTTCCAGTGTGAGCTCGAGGTACGTCGGCTCGATGATCCCAAAGAAGAGCTCCCATGGATCAGTTGACAAAAAGGCTCCGGCCGTGTAGTCAGTTGGACTTGTTCAAGTACGACCCAATCAATGCAGCGGCCCACACCTAAGGGTCGGGCCCTAAGTATCTGAAAGAGTTCTTCTTGGGGTCGTAAGGGAAACTAAATAAAGGGGTGCCTGATCTCTGTTGTAGGACCCAAGGATGACGTTGCTCCTTTCCTCTTCTTTGAGGCGGGGATGGTAGTTTTCTTACCATGATTTGACATGATGTCTGTAATGGCAAGATGAGATAAAAAAAAATTACTCCCCAACAATATCATGGAAAAATATGCAATGCATTTTAGAACTAAATAGAGATACTTCATAAGAGTCATGTACTAAAAACAATTATGCTAAAAGACAACCCAATCAGATATTTTAAGTCATTACTATGAATAGAAATACGAGAATAATGCCTAGTGAATGGATGCATATGGGAATGATAATATGGGAAATAGTTTGAAGTCCATGGCAACACAAGAATGAATGTACCATGATCCATCAACTAGATTAGCAAGAAACAAAGGGTATAAGCATTGCTATTATTAGAACTATGAAGGTTAACAGTCAAAATAAAACAGGAAAAATCAAATTAGTAAACGAAATGAAGAGAAAATACTAAACAAAAGCAAGAGATTGGTAGAGGAAGGAGCTTGGGTTATCGATGGTGGCGTTGTGGTAGGCGCACGGGCTGGCAGAAAGGGCATATTAAGGAGTTGCAGCGGCTAGGGTTAGGGATTTTAGGGAAGGGGATAATGAATAGTGAGGGGTTTTTATAGTTTTTGGGGCACACGACCATGGGGCACGCCCGTGTGTTTCGCGATTTTTAAATTTGGGTGCGTCTGAGATTCGTCCCACGCCCGTGTCCCTTGGGCTTGTTGGTGCACACAGACGTGTCGTACACCCGTGTCCTACTTCGTTTGCTTCTCCCACGCCTGTGTCTATAGGTGCATGCCCGTTTTGTTTTATCAGTCTTGAGCACGAGTGGTGGGCACGGGCGTGTCGCACGCCCGTGCTAAATTCTTAGTTTCAACCACGGTTTTTAGACAAGGGCGTGTCACACGCCTGTGTTGTTTTGATAGACTTGCCCATGGCCATGTCGCACGGCTGTGGCAACTTATCGCATCTCGTGTTGGGGAAAATTTTTTCCCTATTTTCACACGGCCGTATCGCACAGCCGTGTCTCCGCCCGTGGTGTGAGCACGACTTAAGCCATGCCTGTGTGCCTGGCTGTGTGGATTAGAAAACCTGTGCTTTAAGGACTCAATTAGCGATTATATGTTAAAAACTAAAATTTTAAAGAAATCAATACTGGTAGTGCTTGGGTTGCCTCTTGAGAAGCACTTATTTAGAGTCTAAGCTCGACTTACCTTTCTGTTGCATGGTCATGTTGTTGCGAGGAGTTTACACTCCTCCTCCCTACTATCAATTTTATCAAAATAAGGTTTTAAACAAGTAATATTTAACTTTAAAGTGCCGAATTTAGGATGAATTACCTTCAATGTACCGTATGGAAAAATATTGAGTACCATGAGAGAAATTTCTCCATTAGATTCAAAATTGGTAATACGAGGATCTGCTGCATCTAGTAGTACTTTGTCTCCAAACTAAAGTTGATTTGGTGGAATATTGAGCTCATTAAGGCGTGGTTTTGGTTTATGTGTCTGCCATTCATCTAGTTCCTCAACTCGTAGCCTTCGTTCTTCATAGATAGGTCCTTTGTTGTTGCTTGAACAAGGCTTATGTGCGCTCTTCGAACCTGTTTTCTACACAGAGGGTTTCACCACATGATCAGTACTAGTAGTATGATTTATACAATCACCCTCGATTTTTGAGGTGTTACTCGAATTACGAGCTTGAAGAGTGATTGTTTCATCACCCACACAAAGTGTGAGTTCACCTGTACCAACATCAATTATCGTTCTAGTAGTTGCTAAAAAGGGTCTCCCTAAAATTAAAGGCACGTTACTATCCTCCTCTATGTCTAGAACTACGAAATCAACTGGAATATAAATTTATCAATTTTAACGAGTACATATTCAATAATACCCTTAGGAAATCTGATTGTTTTATTTGCTAATTGAATGCTCATCCTAGTTTGTTTGGTTTTCCCAAGACCTAGTTGCTTAAACATTTCTAGCCCCTAAATCAGCCAAAGCATTTTTAACATTTAAGCTACCAATTAAACAAGGAATCATAAAACTCCCTGGATCTTTCAATTTGTTGGCTAGCTTGTTTTGTAGAATGGCTGAGCAAACTGCATTTAACTCCACTTGCGACGCTTCATCTAACTTCCGTTTATTTGCTAAAGGCTCCTTTAAAAATTTGTCTGTGTTTGGCATCTACGAAAGAGCTTCAATAAACGGTAGGTTAATGTGTAATTTCATTAATAGTTTAAGGAATTTACCAAATTGTTCATCTGTGCGGTCTTTCCTTGTCGCATTGGGGTATGGTACACGTGGTTTATACTCTTTACTTACCTGTTTTTGGTCATTGTGGTCCACCTCACCTTTACCTTTACTTACCACAGTTTCTTGCCTCGGTTCTAGTTTAGGTGCAACTAACCCTTCCTCATCTTGAATGGAAATCACATTGAGTTTCTCTCTTGGGTTAGATTCAGTGTTACTCGGTAGGCTACCTTGTGGTCGTTCAGATATCAATTTAGCTGAGTTTCGAGCCCTTAGATCGACTCTTGTTAATTCTTAAGTGTTGTCTCGATATTTTAAAAACGAGTTTCTAACACTGAGATGAATTTTGTTAGCATCTCCTCAAGGTTCGGCTTTTTCTCTTGTTGGTAATGTGGTTGTTGGAAGCCTAGAGGTGGTGGTGGTCTCTGATTCACTTAGCCTCCCGATGAGAAATTTGGGTGGTTCCTCCATCTTGTATTGTAAGTGGTGCTATAGGGATTATTTTGAGGTCGAGGATTATTACCCATATAATTTAATTGCTCATTTTCTATGTTGTGGCCATAAGGTGGGTACTCTGAATTGCTCGTTCCTCCTTCAGTTGCATTGCATTGCATTACTGGGTGAACCTGTGAAGAACTAAGGAAATTGTCAATTTTTCTATTCAAAAGTTCTACCTGATTAGAGAGCATGGTGACCGAATCGATGTTAAAAACGCCTGCTGCTTTCGTTGGCTTTGTCCTCATGACTTGCCACTGATAATTATTCAGTGACATCTCTTCTATAAATTTATAAGCATCATCAGGTGTCTTATTATTGATAGTCCCACCAGCGGCTACGTCAACCATTTGTCTAGTCGAAGGATTCAGGCCATTGTGAAAAGTTTAAACCTGTAGCCAGAGTGGTAACCCATAGTGAGGGAACCTTCTCAACAGATCCTTGTATCTCTCCCATGAATCATAGAGTGTTTCTAGATCCATCTGCACAAAAAAAGAGATATCATTCCTTAATTTAGCCGCTTTAGCTAGCGGAAAATATTTTAGTAAAAACTTTTCGGTCATTTGTTCCCAAGTAGTGATTGACCCTCTTGGTAATGAGTTAAACCACTGTTTAGCTTTGTTCCTCAATGAAAAGGGAAATAACCGAAAACGTATGGCGTCGTCAGAAATGACATTGATTTTAAATGTGTCGCAAAACTCTAGAAAATTCGCCAAGTGATTGTTTGGATCCTTATCCTGCAAACCATCAAACTGAACAAATTGATCTATCATTTGAATCGTGTTAGGTTTTAGTTTAAAATTATTTTCAGCAATAGCAGGCCTAACTATACTTGACTCAGTCCCTATTAAATTTGGTTTAGCATAATCATACATAGTGCGTGGAGCATGATTCTGATTTACTAGATCAGCGACAATCGCAGAAGGTAGCAGATTTTCTTAATTTTCAGCCATCTCCTTTGTTGTGGTTTGAATATCGTCCTCTTGCTCTTCCTTTGTGTATCTTAAGCTTCTTCTTATTTCTCTTCGGTTTCTGTGAGCTATGTGATCGATCTCACTATCAAAAAGTAATGATCCCGACGGGTTTCTTCTAGTCATACACTATAAAAAACCTGCCAAAAGCGAATAAAAGAGAAAATTAGAAAGGAAAAGAAAAATTTAAATTGAAAATAAAGTAAAATGGCTAAAGGAATAAAAATCGAGTGTTCCTAATATCTTAGTTCCTCGAAAATGGCGCCAAAAACTTGATACGTGATATTTGCAACAGGTTTTAAAAATTTATAATTAATTGTTCTTGAAACTAACTATTATTACGATGAAGGCAAGTGTACCTATTGAACAGTAGTATAGCTTCAGCAAGACCAGATTGTCGAACCCAAAGGAACCAAGAGTACTAGTAATTACTTTCTTTTTATTATCTAGCCTAAAAATTAAGGGATTTGTTTATCTAAAGTAATTAATTAAACTAAGGTTGCACAGAGAGAAAATTTGGGAAAAGCTTTTGGGAAAACGTGATTGATTATGACAATACCCAAGAAAAAATCCACCTAGACTTCACTTGTTATTTAACTCTGAATCAGGCGATTTCTTCATTTGATTTGATCTGTAGAAATCCCTAAGTTATATTATTATCTCTCTCGAGACTAATAACGTCTAACCCTAGGTTGATTAATTGAAATCTCTTTGTAATTAACACCCTAGTGTTGCATTAACTCGATCTATGGACTCCTTATTAGGTTTCACCTTAATCTAGCAAAATCTTGTCACCCTATCTCTAGGCGTGCAATCAACTCTGCTTAATTACGATAAATTTACTCTTAGACAGGGACTTTTGCTCCTCTGAATAAGCGCATTAACTTGAATCAATACCCTGGAATATTAAAACAAGAATTAAGAACACATAATTAAGAAAAAGTCAAATATTTATCATACAATTCAGATAATAATAACAAGATCCATCTTAGGTTTCATTCCCTTTAGGTATTTAGGGGGTTTAGTTCATAATTATGAAATGAAACATCTCAAAAGAATAAAGATAACAAAACATAAAGAAAACCTAAAACTCTTGAAGGAAATTGAAGGGAGATCTTCAGTCTCGAAGATGAATTCGACTTCTGAGATGGATCAATCGGCTTTCCTTGAGTAATCCCTTGCCTCTTACTCCGTGTCTTCTTTTCTAATTGCGTCTTCAGGTGTTTAAATAGGCTTTAGAATGCCTAGGAGCCCTCAAAAGTGACAATTTCCGAATAGGACTATACTTGGGCTCGACAGGGACATACCCGTGTGACACGCCTGTGTGCGATTGCTTCAGATCGTGGTCAAGGCTGTTAAACATGCATGGGCTTGTGGTCTACCTGTGTGAGGAAGTCCAAGCCATGTTGATTTCCCATGTTGGACCATTTTCTCCGTTTTTGACCCGTTTCTCGCTTTTTTTACTCTCCTATGCTCACCTAGGTATAAAACATGAAATTAAAGGATTAGGAACATCGAATTCACCAAATCTAAGGAGAAATCATCCGTAAATGTGCTGAGCATGGGATAAAATATGTATAAATTACGGTAAATTACGGTTTATCGATCACTATAAAACATGAGAAAAATAAACAAAGTAAGCTTTATAGCTTAGTAAGCTCGTATGAAAAAAACTCAACAAATCATAAATACACAATTCATCAATTTGAACTTGTTAATTCATAATTCATAAAAATTAACAAACCTTCCACATGCTTAATCGTATATTTATATTAAAACTTCATATCTTCTTCAATTTAAAGCTCGTATGATTCATATTCATACTTGATCCAATCCGTAACAAACCATACCTAAACGGACATATGTCGAATACTCGAATTATCGCACACTAAGTGCCAATACATAGTCGAAGCTATTTTAATGTCGTACACTAAGTGCCTTACATAGCTGAAGCTATCCTGAATCGCACACTAAGTGCCGTACATAGCCGAATTGTTGTCAATTATGACTTGATAAACCTTAATTTATACATATTTTTATCCCATGCTTAGCACATTTATGGATGATTTCTCCTTAGATTTGGTGAATTCGATGCTCCTAATCCTTTAATTTCATGTTTTATACTTAGGTGAGCATAGGAGAGTAAAAAGAGCGAGAAACGGGCTAAAAACAAAGAAAATGTGCCAACATGGGAAATCAACATGGCCTGGACTTCCTCACACGGGTAAGCTGCACAGCCGTGTCCATTTGGAAAAATCGAAGCACGACTCACACAAGTAGACCACACGCCGTGCCTATTTAACAGCTTTGACCACGGTCAAAAGTAATCGCACACGGGCGTGTCACATGGGTGTGTCCTTGTCAAGCCCAAGTATAGTCCTATTCGAAAAAGGCCACTTTTGAGGGCTCTTAGGTATTCTAAAGCCTATTTAAACACCTGAGGAGGCACTTAGAATGAACACACAGTGTAGAAGGCAAGGAATTACTTAAGGAAAGTCGATTGACCCATCTCAGAAGCCGGGTTCATTGTCAAGATTGAAGATCTCCCTTCAATTTCCTTCAAGAGTTTTGGGTTTTCTTTATGTTTTGTTATTTTTATTCTTTTGAGATGTTTTCTTTCATAATTATGAACTAAACCCCCTAAATACCTAAGGGGAATGAAACCTAAGACGAATCTTGTTATTGTTATCTGAATTGTATGATAAATATTTGACTTGTTCTTAATTATGTGTTCTTAATTCTTGTCTTAATATTCCAGGATATTGATTCAAGTTAATGCACTTATTTAGAGGAGCAAAAGTCCCCGTCTAAGAGTAAATTTGTATTAATTAAATGGATTTGATTTCACTCCTAGAGATAGGGTGACAAGATTTTGCCAGATTAGGGTGAAACCTAATAAGGGAGTCCATAGATTGAGTTACTGCAACACTAGGGTGTTAATCAGAAAGAAATTTCAATTAATCAACCTAGGGTTAGACGTTATTAGTCTTGAGAGAGATAATAATATAACTTATGGATTTCTACGGATCAAGTCAAATGAATGAATCGTCTGATTCAGAGTTAAATAACAAGTGAAGATATTCTTAATCAATCAAGTTTTCCCAAAAGCTTTTCCCCAATATTCTCTCTGTGCACCCTTAGTTTAATTAGTTAGTTTAGATAAACAAATCCCTTAATTTTTAGGCTAGATAATAAAAAGAAAGTAATTACTAGTACTCTTGGTTCCTTTGGGTTCGACAATCTGGTCTTGCTAAAACTATACTACTATTCAATAGGTACACTTGCCTTCATTGTGATAATAGTTAGTTTCAAGAACGATTAAGTATAAATTTTTAAAACTGTCGCGAATATCACGTACCAAGGTTTTGGCACTGTTGCCGAGGAACTAAGGTATTAGGAACACTCATTTTTTATTACTTTAGCTATTTTAGTTTATTTGCAATTTAAATTTTTATTTTATTTTCTAATTTTCTCTTTTATTTGCTTTTGGCAGGTTTTTTTTATAGTGTATGACTATAAGAAACCCGTCGGGACCATTACTTTTTGATAGTGAGATCGATTGCATGCTCGTAGAAACTAAAGAGAAATAAGGCGAAGCGTAAGATACACAGAGGGAGGGCAAGAGGAAGATATTCAAACCACAATCGAGGAGATGGCTAAAAATTAGAAAAATTCGCTACCTCTTTCGATTGCTGCTAATCCAGTAAATCAGAATCATGCTCCACGCACTATGTATGATTATGCTAGCAAAATTCATCTCAGTGTCAAAAACTCGTTTTCAGAATACCGAGACAACACTTAAGAATCAACAAGTGTTGATCCAAGGGCTTGAAACTCAGATAGGCCAGCTCGCTAAATTGATATCTGAACGGCCACAAGGTATCCTACCGAGTAACACTGAACCTAACCCAATAGTGTAGCTCAATGCGATTAACATTCAAGATGAGGAAGGGTTAGTTGCACCTGAACCAGAACCGAGGCAAGAAACTGTGGTAAGTAAAGGTAAATGTGATGTGGACCACAATGACCAAAAATAGGTAAGTAAAGAGTACAAACCACATGTACCATACCCCAATGCGATAAGGAAAGACCACTCAGTCAACAATTCGGTAAATTCCTTAAACTTTTAAAGAAATTACATATTAACTTACTATTTATTGAGGCTCTTTCACAGATGCCAAATGCAGTAAAATTCTTAAAGGAGCTTTTAGCAAATAAACGAAAGTTGGATGATGTAACGCCCTGATTTTCGAGATCTTTCGGGTTTCTGTGATTTTTGGTAAATTTTGAAATTTTGGTGTTCTGAATATTGGAATTGTGTTTAAATGTGTTAGTGGGCCTTTAGAAGGCCCAAGCCTAAGTTAAACACGGTAAATATATCAAGGTTGGATTTTAAGTGAACAGGAGACTTGGTTAAGTGGGCTTTTAAGAAGAACTTTGTAAATTATGACACAAATAAGGCCTTGGTAAAGTGGCAAGGTGGCGCCACTAAGTTCCTAAAAAAAATGACATCTGGGAAGGAATTAAAGGTCCAGGTTTCATGTTGCAAGGTAGGCATATTGTTACTTTTTAATTTTAGGCATGTGCCGGGCATGTGATCACTTAAGTGAATTTCGGTAAGGGCCTTAGGGAGGTTGTGTAACAGCCAAAGATTGACCCTAGTCGGGAAGTGGTTTCAGGACCACAAAACCGAGTCATAAAAATAATTAATTTCCATATTCTATGCTTATTATGTGTGTACATGAGTATGTGGAAGTTTCATTCTCCAATTCTGCCAATCGCATGAGAAATTATTAAATAGGGATCGATATGAGACATGGTGAAAATATGATAGGCTAATTTAAAATGGTCTATTAATGCATGTTGTGAAAATGATGGGTTTGCATGTAAAATTACCCAAAATTTGAGCTAGTGGTTGGCCATGCTATGGGTGGAAACATGTTGGGAACATGTTGGCCTAGTGAGGTATGTAGGAAAAAAATAAAATAAGGAGTATGGGCAATAAAGAAAGGAAAAACAAAAAAATGAGTGGTTGTTTCCCCCCCATTGCCGTGAGCTAAAGAAAGGAAAAGAAAAACTTGTTCATCCTTTTTCATCCTCTTTTGACCGAAAATTCTAAGGGAGGAGGAAGGAGTTCTTGCTTCATGTTTGGTTTGGAAGAGAATTAGGAGGAAGTTTGGCCATGCATGAAACTAGATTGAGGTATGTTTGATATTATTCTTTGAGATTCATGTATATTTTAAGTTGTAAGTTTGAAATCTACCTAGCCATGGTTCAAACTTTGTTAAATGATGGAGATGATATTCGGCCATGCATGTTACATTCTTGGTTGGTATTTTGATGTTTGATGTTGTGGTGATGAGGCATGAAGATGAGTTAAGATTCGGCCTAGGTGGAGTTGTGTTAATGCCATTGCATGCTAAATATGAAGCTTGTTAATGATGCATGTGATGGTGGATTGATGATTCTTGAATCTCTTTTTTTTAGCATTTTTGAGTGAGCACATATGTGCATTGGTTGCTAGATGGGGAAGAATCGGTTAGCAAGTTGTGTGCTAAGGCCGAATATAATTTTTGTAGGTTAATGAGTAATGCATGTGCTAAATTGATGGAAAGGGAGAGGATGCTTTACTAGTGTATAAATGATATAAAGATTTTAGAAATTATTTTTGGTTAGGTGTATGTATGATTAGGTATATTCGGCCATATGAGTAAATATATAGATGATGTTAAATTTGATTATGTATAATGGGCCATATAGGGTACACATTGTGATATTAACTTTGATTCTCTATAATTGATCAAGTGGGTGATTAGTAAGGGTGATTGCCGAATATACTAACATACATATGCATGTGTAATTGGATTGTAAATATTTAGCAAGGCGATTAAACTAGTTGATTTATTGATTAAGCTCAAGGAGTTAAAGGAGGAGAATCGAGCAAAGGCAAAGAAAAGATCATCGAGTAGCCGAGTTGGAACCATCTTACCCAACACAAGTAAGTCATTAAGCATATCTTTGGTATTGATTTAAAGGATCGTAATACCTATACCATTGTGTTTAATGAGATGAAATGTATACAAATGTATATGTAAGTAGAGATGAAATTTGTTGAATGTAAAAAGGAAGTGAAGCCTATTGAGTGGCTGGTTTTCGGCACTAAGTGTGCGGGCAATAAGTGTTCACGGTCATGAGATTGGCACTAAGTGTACGGGTTTAAATTGTACAGCACTAAGTGTGTGAGTTTAAAGTACATGGCACTAAGTGTGCACGGTTGATTATTAAGCACTATGTGTGCGAACCCAATATATATTTTCTATAAATTATTTACATTAAGGGTGCGACTTTATCGAGTCGATTTTGGACAGCGGAAAAGGTAAGTGTGCGAACTTGAAATGCATGGCACTAAGTGTGTGAGTTTAAAGTACATGGCACTAAGTGTGCGCGGTTGATTATTAAGCACTATGTGTGCGAACCCAATATATATTTTCTATAAATTATTTACATGAAGGGTGCGACTTTACCGAGTCAATTTTGGACAGCGGAAAAGGTAAGTACCTTGAGTTCATGGCTAATAGGCGCTATGTTTATATTTGGAGTTGAGCTTGGTAAGTTTTGAACCTATGTGACGATTATAGTTGAAGTCACGTACATAAGGTTCATTGTGGAATAGGTGAAAGTTCGTTTAATTGTATGATTATAACGAAAATAAAATGATGTATGAAAGGCCAATGTAGGACTTGGTATGAGATTGAACCATAGGGTTTAAGGAACTATGGTATAGTTTGGTATGGATGGAGTACTTAACCTCATTTCATTGTTTCCTGTTGTGATAATTTTATTAATGGATGGTTGTGGAATGCTTATGGCTTACTGAGTTATATACTCATTCGGTGTTTGCTTGTCACCTATTCTAGGTTTCTTGGACTCGTCTCTTTTTGCGTGATCGTGCCGTCGTCGAAGTCATCACACCGGCTAGCAACCTTTGGTATTTTCTTCTTAGTTGGTCTAAGAGAACATTTCGGCATGTATAGGCTATTATGTTGTGTTTGAACTTTGGTATGTAAACTTTTAGCCATGCGAAAATGGCATAAATGTTCGGTTGGGTTTGGTTTCATAACGTTAGGTCGTAAATCTTGATAATTCGACCTTTT
>NC_053425.1:27826898-27911796 GCF_007990345.1 Gossypium hirsutum
TGTTATTTCGCTACATGGATGTGTTTACCGAGAGTAAGTAAGGATCCGATCTAGAGAGATGATGCTAGAGGCCTGCTCCGCACAAGGACATGCGGCAAACTCTCAACCTAATGCTAGTAATCAGAAGATGAAGCTAGACAAGCATTCTATAGCGTGATGAATGATGGTTAACCAAACATTCGAACTAATATGGCTTTCCACAACCTCCATTCCCGAACAAATACTACCCCCGCACCTACAATACCGCCGGTAACGGACCAAATAAGGTCACATAAGCCCCAGTTGACAGAATCCGAAAACATGGGGCTACTGAATTTAAGGCTATGGATAGCGATGATGCCGAGCAAGCTGAATTTGGCTGGACAACACTATCCGGTACTCGATGAGCTATCTTGTACACCCGATGAATGCTAAAGTGTGCTATCTCCTTGCTACGTGATTCTGCCTACTATTGGTGGAGTACTCTGACTTCTATTGTGCCCGAGAGCAAGTAACTTGGGAGTTTTCCAAACTGAGTTTCGGAAAAAGTATATCAGTCAGAGATTTGTTGATAAAAAACGGAAGGAATTTCTTGAGCTTAAGCAAGGCTCCATGTCGGTTACTGATTACGAGCGAAAATTGTTAGACTTAGCAAATACGCTCGGAATGTGTTTCGTCCGAAGCTTTATGTGTAAACGCTTCGAGATGGCTGAATGAAGATATAAAATGTTCGTTGGCGTTCTTGAAATACAAGAGTTCGTGGTACTTGTTGAACGAGCTTGTAAAGCCGAAGAGCTTAGAAAAGAAAAGCAAAGAGTTGATGAGGGAACTGGAGAGTTTCGTAAAACATCCTCGGGAGGTCTCTTCAACAAACATCGAAGAGATTTCGAGATGATGCGGGCCAGTTTAGAGGCACTTCGGGCCTTTTTGGACGAGATCGTGATCGACCCCCTGTGGTACACGAGGCACTTCGGTCGCCAGTGTTGGAATGAACGTCGAGACAGGACGAAATGCCGATATTGCGGTAAATGGCATTCGGGGAGTTGTAGATTTCCTGACCGCTCCTGTTACAAATGCGGATCAGTGGACCACTTCATTAAAGATTGCCCGAGGTTGTCGGGACAGAATGCAAATCAGAGTGGGAGACCGGGTGCTACCACTGCTCGAGGTAACCATCTGGAAATATGGGCAATGCTGGTGGTGGTCAGAGAGGATCTAGAGATGATATAACCAGATCCGAAGCCCGTGCGCCTGCTAGAGCTTATGCTATACGTGCCCGCGAGGATGCTTCTTCGCCTGATGTTATTACCGGTACATTCACCCTCTTTGATACTAATGTAATTGCTTTGATTGACCCCGGTTCTACTCATTCTTACATATGTGAAACCTTAGCATCCAGTAAGACTTTACCTATTGAGTCTACTGAGTTCGTAATTCGGGTGTCAAATCCCTTGGGTCGTTACGTGCTTGTCGACAAAGTGTGTAAGAAATGTCCCCTGGAAATTCGAGGTTCCTGTTTTCCAGCGGACTTGATGCTTTTGCCGTTGATGAATTTGATGTTATCCTTGGTTGGATTGGTTGACCGCGCATGATGCGATTGTGAATTGCAAGAGCAAGACTATTGATTTGAGGTGCGCAAATAACGAAGTAGTCCGAATTGAGTCTGCGGACTTGGAGGGGATGCCAGCTGTAATATCAGCAATGTTGGCACAGAAATATGTAAAAAAAGGGTGCAAGCATACCTTGCATATGTGCTTGATGACAAAGAATTAGAAAAGAAACCCGAATCTGTGCCGGTGGTTTGTGAATACCCGGATGTTTTTCGGAAGAATTACCGGGTTTACCACCTGTTCGGGAGGTAGAGTTTGGTATTGAGCTTGTACCTGGGACTACGCCGATTTCGATAGCTCCGTATCGTATGGCACCAACTGAGTTAAAGGAGTTGAAAGCTCAGTTGCAAGAACTGACGGATAGAGGTTTCGCTCGACCAAGTTTCTCACCTTGGGGTGCACCAGTATTGTTCGTGAAAAAGAAGGACGGAACCATGAGGTTGTGCATTGACTATCGTCAGCTGAATAAAGTGACGATAAAGAACAAATACCGTTGCCGTGCATCGATGATTTGTTCGACCAACTGAAGGGAGCCTCAGTGTTCTCAAAAATAGATTTGAGATCGGGCTATTATCAGTTGCGAATTCGAGATCCAGATATTCCCAAAACTGCCTTCAGAACGAGATATGGTCACTACGAATTCTTAGTGATGCCGTTTGGGCTCACTAATGCCCTGCGGTATTTATGGATTTGATGAATCGGATCTTCAGACCGTATTTGGATCAGTTCGTAGTTGTGTTCATTGATGACATTTTGGTCTATTCAAGAGATGAGACCGAACATGCTGGGCATCTGAGGCTAGTGCTGCAAATTTTGCGGGATAAGCAGTTATATGCTAAGTTCAGTAAGTGTGAGTTCTGGTTAAGAGAGGTTAGCTTCTTGGGTCATGTGGTATCCGCGTCGGGTATTCGAGTTGACCCGAACAAAATTTCAGCCATACTTGACTGGAAACCTCCGAGAAATATTACTGAAGTTCGGAGCTTTTTGGGGCTCGCCGGTTATTACCGACGATTTGTGAAAGGTTTCTCGATGATAGCCACACCAATGACGAAGCTACTTCAAAAGGATGTTAAGTTCGAGTGGACGGAGAAATGTCAGAAAAGTTTCAACCAACTGAAAACTCATTTGACTGAAGCTCCAATTTTGGTGCAACCCGAATCAGGTAAAGAGTTTGTCATTTATAGTGACGCATCCCTACTTGGGTTGGGTCGCGTATTGATGCAAGAAGGTCGAGTCGTGGCCTATGCGTCGAGACAATTGAAGCCACACGAGAGGAATTATCCGACCCATGATCTCGAACTAGCTGCCATCGTGTTTGCTTTAAAAATATGGCGACATTATCTGTTTGGTGAGAAGTGCCATGTATTTTCGGATCACAAAAGTCTCAAATATTTGATGACTCAACGAGACTTGAATCTGCGACAAAGATGTTGGCTTGAGTTGTTGAAAGATTACGAGCTTGTCATTGATTACCACCCGGGAAAGGCTAACGTGGTTGCGGACGCCTTAAGCCGGAAGTCATTGTTTGCTTTACGAGCGATGAACGTGCATTTGTCTGTTCTACCAGACAGTGTGTTAGTAGCTGAATTAAAAGCTAAACCATTATTGACTCACCAAATTCGTGAAGCTCAGAAAGTCGATGATGAATTGGTTGCAAAACGGGCTAAGTGTTTTCCGAACGAGGAATCGGAGTTTCAAATTGATGATGATGATTGTTTGAGGATCAGAAATCGTTTGTGTGTTCCAAGGAATTCGGAACTCATTTCGATGATTCTGAACGAAGCCCATTGTAGCCGAATGTCAATTCACTCGGGGAGTACGAAAATGTACAACGATTTGAAACGTCAATTTTGGTGGCATGGTATGAAACGGGACATCTCCGACTTTGTTTCGAGATGTTTAATATGTCAACAAGTGAAAGCAGAACATCAAGTGCTTTCAGGATTACTCCAGCCGATCATGATACCCGAATGGAAATGGGATCGAGTCACAATGGACTTTGTGTCCGGACTGCCCTTGTCAGCAAGTAAGAAGGATGCGATATGGGTTATTGTTGATAGACTGACTAAGTCAGCTCATTTCATCCCCGTACGTACGGATTTTTCATTGGATAAACTAGCTGAATTGTACGTTTATCAAATTGTGAGATTACACGGGGTACCTATTTCTATCGTGTCGGATAGAGATCCGAGATTCACCTCACGATTTTGGAAGAAATTGCAAGAAGCTCTGGGTACTAAGCTGCATTTTAGCACTGCTTTTCACCCCCAAACCGATGGTCAATCCGAGCGGATAATTCAGATACTTGAGGATATGTTGAGATGTTGCATCCTCGAGTTCAGTAGTTCATGGGAACGGTATTTACCTTTGATTGAATTCGCTTACAACAATAGTTTTCAATCAAGTATTAAGATGGCACCTTATGAGGCTTTGTACGGTCGTAAATGCCGTACACCATTGTTTTGGACCGAGCTCGGTGAAAGCAAAATTTTCGGAGTTGATTTGATTAGAGATGCTGAACAGAAAGTAAAGGTAATCCGTGAAAGTCTGAAGGTATCCACGGATCGTCAGAAATCGTACGCAGATTTGAAACGAAAAGACATCGAGTATCAGGTGGGAGACAAAGTGTTCCTTAAGGTTTCACCTTGGAAAAAGATACTCAGGTTCGGCCGTAAGGGCAAGTTGAGCCCAAGATTCATTGGGCCGTACGAAATCTTCGAACGAGTTGGTCCGGTTGCGTATAGATTGATTTTGCCCCCGGAGCTTGAAAAGATTCATGACGTCTTTCATGTTTCGATGCTTCGACGCTATCGATCTGATCCATCGCACATAATTAGCCCATCGGAGGTTGAAATTCAAGTCGACATGAGCTATGAAGAAGAACCGATGCGTATCCTAGCTCGTGAAGTGAAGGAGTTGCGAAACAAAAGAGTTCCGCTAGTAAAGGTGTTATGGCTCAAACTCGGGATCGAGGAAGCTACTTGGGAGACCGAGAGCTCGATGAAAGAACGATACCCAAACCTATTTACCGGTAAGATTTCGGGGACGAAAATTTCTTAAGTGGGGGAGAGTTGTGACAGCCCAAAGTTGACCCTAGTCGGGAAGTGGTTTCGGGACCGCTAAACTGAGTCACCGAAATGTTTGAATGTGATACTTATTGTGTAGAATATGTAATTATGAATGTGTGAAAATTTCAAGCTTCAATTTGGTTGATTTCATGTGAATTTAGTCAATAGGACTTATGTGAGAAAATTCTAAAATGTGATAGGTCAATGTGTGAGGACCTACTAGTGCATGTGGACAAAGGGGGACTTGCATGTCAAATTCCCCCCCTAATGAGTAGTGGCCGGCCATGACAAGGAAGGATGGGCAAAACATGTCATGAAACATGTTTTGTTAGTGGAAGAATAAAATAAGGAGTATGGGTAATAAAGAAATGGAAAACAAAAGAAAAAAAAATGTGTGTGTGGTGTTTGTCCCCCCATTGCCGTGAGCTAAACAAGAGAAAGGGGGAATTTTGTTCATCCTTTTCTCATCTTCATGCTTGCCAAAAACTAGAAAGAAAAACAAAGAAAAATTTCTCATCCTTTGGTTCATCCTTGGCCAAAAATTTTAAGGAGGAAAGAAGAAGAAAGGTGAAGAGATTCGGCCATGCATGTAGCTAGGCTAAGGTATGTTTGATGATGTTCCATGAGAGGCATGCATGTTTTAGTTGTTAGCTTGAGTTCTACCTAACCCATGGTCTAAATCTTGCTATGTGATGGAAATGGCACTTGACCATGGATGAATCATTCTTGGTTGATGTTTGATGTTGTGGTGATGAGGCATGAGGATGAGTTAAGATTCGGCCTAGGTGGAGGTTGTGTTAATGCCATTGCATGCAAAATATGAAGCTTGTTAATGATGCATGTGATGATGGCTTGATGATTCTTGAACCTCCTTTTTAGCATTTTTTTGTTGTGTGAGCACATATGTGCATTGGTTGCTAAATGGAGAAGAATCGGCTAGCAAGATGTGTGCTAAGGCCGAATGTAACTTTGCATGTTAATGAGCAATGCATGTGTTAAATTGATGAAAAGTGGGAGGATGCTTTACTAGTGTGTACATGTGTGTATTAAGTGTTGAAATCGACCCCAAAAATGGACATGCATATTCGGCCAAGGGCAAGAAATTAGCTAATATGTTGTGTTGATGCATGATTTTTGCATGTATGAGACTTTAATGTCTAATGTATAAATATGGGCTAAGTGCCTTGTGTTCATCTTTTGATGCCTAAAATGATGAAATCAATTTATTTGTTTGATTAAGCTCAAGAGCAAAGGGGAAATAAAACCGATAAAGGGAAGGAAAAAGTGGTTGAATAGCTAGCGGAATCGTTCGACAACACCCGAGGTAAGTTCTTGAGTAAGAGAGCTTAAATTTCGATGTGATTAAATCACGCTCTATGTGTGGCTATTGAGCCGAATGTGCAAGGACAATATGTGCCTTGTGTTTGAGTTTCGTAAACGAAAATGAAATATGAATGTGCTATGAATTATTGTTAGATGAGCATGATTAATTGAATGCTGTCCGGGCTAAGTCCCGAAGGCTTTGTGCTAAGTGAATATATCCGGATTAAGATCCGAAGGCCTTTGTGCGAGATACTAAATCCGGGTTAAGTCCCGAAGGCATTCGTGCGAGTTATTAAATCCGGGTTAAGTCCTGAAGGCATTCGTGCGAGTTATTAAATTCGGGTTAAGTTCCGAAGGCATTCGTGCGAGTTGTTAAATCCGGGTTATGTCCCGAAGGCATTGTGTGAGTTACTAAAACCGGGCTATGTCCCGAAGGCATTTGAACGAGGAGCTATATCCGGTTAAATCCCGAAGGTACGTGATTTGGTAATGAATGAGCTTGCTGTAAAATTCCAGCGAATACTCGAAAAACATCCCAATATGGGGATATGTTACGTATGTGTTGAATTTAATCGAGCTCTTACAAATAAATGTTCGCTCAGTTGATAAACGAGCTACCGGCCTTCGGCCAAGTTAGTTTATTGTGTATGTACATAAGGGTTGTTAATGTTGTGAAGCAAGTTTGATATCGGTAAATTGCGTATTATGAAATATTCCGTTTAGCTAAATGTGTGCTATTCTTTGTGCATGCTGGAATTCCTTGCTCAAACTTACTAAGCATAAATTGCTTACTCGTTACATTGCTCCTCTGTTTTATAGATTTTTGGTTCTCCAGCTATCGGACTCGGGATCTTGAAGTCGAAGTCGCCCACACTATCAAAGGCTCTTTTGGGTACTATTTTGGTTGAATTTTGTTATGACATGTATAGGACTACCCATTGTTGTCTTTCGAGTACTTTATGAAATGTATAAGTGTACAGCCATACGAAAATGGCTTGTAGAAGTGGAGTATGGCATTAGACCATTCGTATTTATGAATGTATAGATGGTTTCATGATGTAACTATGTTGGAATGGAAGTGTTGAGCAAATGATCAGCCACTAGAATGGCTAAGTATGATCATATGTGGGCTTATGTATGACAAGGCCCTAATTGGTCCATGAAACCCCAAATTAGGTAAGGTTCACTTTGAAAACAGAAGCTGATAGCAGCAGTGGTGTGGATTGGAAAAATCACAAGAATTCGTAGGAGTGGAATTAAATAGTGAATAAATTATGTAATCGAACCTTGATGAATCTACTTTCACATGGAAGTAACGAAACAATTATAGGAACAGTACAGAAAGAGATATTCGGGTTCTTGTGGAACAGGGCCAGAACAGTTTCTGGATTCACTGTTCCGCCTTTGGAAATTCACTATAAATTGACCAGAGATAATTATGGGTCATACCATATATGTATGGATTCCTCTCTGAGTCTAGTTTCCATAGAAACAAACGGCATCAGTATTGAAGCTCTGTGCAGAGAGATATCCCAGTCGTAATGGGAAAAGGTCAGTGTAGTCGACCCCTGTAACATGGGAGACTTTGACTAATAAACTGTACTAATTGGCCCGACCAAAAATTCTAGAAAAAAATCCATAGGTGGGGACATGAGTCTATTTTCAGGGAAAAATCACAAAACTGATTTTTGAGTTGTGAAACTCAAGATATGATTTTTGAAGCGACTAGTACTCAGACTGGGCAGTGTCTGGAAAAATTTTTCAAAGTTTGTTAACATCTCGTGTCCGACTCCGGTGTCGGTCTCGGGTTCGGGGTGTTACAATAACCATCAACTCGTAAATGAGTAAGTTCATAAATATCACATATATTTTTCATTCCTAATATAATATGATTTATAAAATATATTACACCATCGTTAACCTTTTCATAAAATTATGAAACTACTTCCTTTACTTACTTTCCATTCCCTTAGCATAAACTTAAATAACATTATCAATTCATGAACTAGTATATTTATTCATGACATAAGTAAATTCATCCAAAGCATACGTGAATTTCTCACATATAGTATATCATTCAACTCATCAATCCCTTTTTTCTTCATATTACATTTCAATTATGAACTTACCATTTCATTACTTTTTCTTACCCGTTTTTATTGTTTAATACAAGACATAAGTATAAACATCAACCACATGATAAATCATTTCATTAGAAAATACAAACCTTGATTCTTACCACCCTTTCATGAACATAAGCATATTTCCATTTGGACACTTACCATTTCAATGCATAACTTTTAAAATTAAACATAATACAATCCAACCAGTAGCTTGGCACAAGCCTAAGCATCATCAACAACACATGTTATCATATTCAAACATAATTCACATGAACTTAATAGATAAGCCATTTCACATGAATATAATTTATTTGAACTCATCATTTTCCTTAACATATCATACTTTCAATGAATCTTACCATTTCAACCTTTTCATAGATACATGACATAGTTTCTTTCAAACACTTATCATTCATTTCCTTTTTCATGCCTGTTGAACCATTTAGAATACCATCAGATATGCAAGGTAGCTCACATGAAGTGTGCTAAACATATAATCGTAACATTTCCTTTCCTTTACATCATTGCTCAAATGAGCTGTAAAATGGGCCTACTCATGCAAGCTGTGGGTTGGAATGTAAGCTACACGATGCTACTAACACGAGCTATGGGGTATCCACAAAAATTGCAAGACCTCAGCCATTGGTAGGACATTCAAGACCAGCACCCGAAACATGAAAACCCTAATGATATGTCATTTGTATCATATGAATTCTTTAGGTTCAAATAAGGCTCGATAATCGTCATGACATTGTTGGATTTACATTATTTCATGACATGATAAATTACATAATAATACATAACATATATAAATTGATTCATTTACATTAGAACAACATATTAAACATTCAAGTTAATCAACATTTAAATGATTGTATTTCATATGAACTTACCTAGCTAAATTGTAGAAATGTCAAAGTATAGGGGCTATTTGGTAATTTTTCCTTCTCCTTGATTTTCCACTCGTTCTTAATCTAAATTAATAATTTCATTAAATTCAATAATTTAGAAAACAAATGCTCCATTTTATGCAATTTAGTCTTTTTGACATTTTACAAAATTGCCCTTAACTTTTCATTTTTATTCAATTTAGTCCCCAAGCCTAAAACATGCAAATTAACAATTTTCATTGAAAATTCATACAAGCCATATGTTACTAGCATCCAACACAACCCACATTTATAACAATTTCACATCTAGTCCTTGTATTTTTTTTACTATTTCAATAATTTAATCCCTAATAGTTAAATTCATCAAAATCACTTAATAAAATATTTATAAATAACAACTAAAACCTCAAATTCATCATTTAACATCTAAAATCATAAAAATTCATCAATGGTAACATTCAAAATCTTTAACAGTTTCAAAATCGAAGGTAAGGGCTAGCTGGACCTAGTTGTAACAATCCAAAATAAATAAATAAATAAAAGAAACAGGTGAAAAGTGAACTCACATGCATCCATTGAAGCTTGGCCGAAGCTTCTTCTTCTTGCTAGGGTGTTTCGGTGATGAGAAAAGAAATTGAAGAAGAAAACATTATGTTTTCTTATTTTTATTAACCTTGTTACTTTATTTTAATAATAAAAGAAATAATATATAAATATATAAAATTAAAAGAAATTAAAGTATCAAACTGTCCCACTATTTTAAGGATGGTTTATTTATCCAATAAGGCCATCCAATTATAATTCTATAGTCATTTAACCCTTTTAACTATTAGAATTTAACTTTTACACTTTTTACGATTTAGTCCTTTTTGCTTAATTAACTATCGAAACATTAAAATTTCTTAATGAAACTTTAATACAACCTTAATAACACTCCGTAAATATTTATAAAAATATTTACGAATGGTTTATAGAAATGAGGTCCCGATACCTTATTTTCTAAAACCACTTGAGTTTAGGGTCTTACCATTTGAACTTAATTAATCATTTATATAATATAAAATATCATATCAAAAACCTTTAAAAAATCATATTTGACTTATAAATATTAAAAAATAATATTTACGAACTTACTCATCAGATTTGTGGCTTTGAAACCACTATTTTCGACACTACTGAAAAATAGGTTGTTACAACTCTCCCCCCTTATGAAAATTTCGTCCTCAAAATTTCTCACCTGATAATAGCCATCAAGTTAAGTCTTTCTTTCACCTTTTTTAATGGTAGTCCATAAATAAATCAATTATAACTCATTTCAATTCATAACTCGTATCAGAATTTGATACTATACTTGGGTTTAACTGAACAACTATGATGTTCTTCTGTCATAACTTTACCATTAGCAACACAACTATCGAGAAATTATCAACAATCATCTGTCGAAACATAACTGAAAGAAAACCCAAATTATCAGATTCCAGGCACATTAGACAATTTATAGCGTTTAGATAAAATTCGTATTTTTCACAACAGATTCTAACCAACGTTTCTAAAACATGTGCATCTATAACCTTTAACTGATAAACGTTTCATTTCATGAAAAGCTTCAAATAGTATCATCTGAATACAAGTGTGATAAGTATTACTATCAAGAGGATTTTACTGACCTAGTTGATATATCTCTGTATTAACTCTTCGAATATATGAATTTCCCATTTTGATTGTACGTTTGTTTACCCGTGAATGCGCAAAATTTATTCTTGAACATGGGGATAAACTCAAATGCATATAACTCAATTAACTTTTCAAATGAATAATCTGTTTTGATTAAAACAAATGAGTCAATCTTATCAATTAGATAATAGCATTTCAGAATAATTCTTTCTTCTTGTTGTCAAGACAAACCAGGCATACAATCTATTGTACTTTCCTTAAAATATCAAAAACTGCATTAACTCACTCAAAATATGACATCCCATTTTAACTCGTTGACATAATTCAAGATTACTTGAGTAATGAAAACCAATATGCAAGGTTAAGCTCGATCTTCCACCATCTATACTTTTGTCGTTGCTTCTCCCTTTCATGAAAGCTAGAAATGGGATATATAATGAAACTATTTCAATTTTTAAAACTAGAGCTTTGAACCATACCGAAGCCATAACCATCAGATGAATTAAAAGCATAGTACAATAATAAAACTGGCACTACAACCATATATATAGAACAATACCTTAACCATTAATAGTACACTCCGAAATAAAAGAGAAAACTAAATGTAGTTCCAATAACAACCAGTGTAGTAACACAACCTCTATAAGTCTGAGATTTGTATCACCATGTTCCCATGATCCAACCAAGAATTATAACCGTTATAGATATAATTACCTCTCCTTTACATATGAACCATGTTTGATAGATTAAACAATAAGAATAATAAGATTGCTGAGATAAATAATTCCAAGTTATAAAGCTTTACTGAATTTCCTAAAATACAACCCATATTGAATGATAAAGAGATCGATGATACCCTAGAGAAAATCTAAAAGAAGAATATTGCTCATACGCACTGGAATTAGTTGTGACAGAGACAACATAAATTGCATATATATAAAGCAGAGCATGAATAATAGAAGTAGAAAAATAAAATCATATGAGTCTTCTAATGGAGTCTTCTACTGAACTTAATAGAATAGAATGCCAAAAAAATAGAGCAATGTTGATCATTAATCAACCAAACTAACAATACCTCTATCTAACGTTATGGTTAGCCAGCATTTCCATATGATAAGAATTACATCTGAAGATGAACAGTTGCATATGTCTCTGACGATAAAGAGAACATATAGAATATCTAAAGAAGATCGTTGTAAGATACTCGACTATAACAGCTGCATTCAGATATATTTGCAGTTCAAACACTATCCCACTAACTACTAAAGTCATCGATAACTCCACATTATCCTGTTTCACTAAAGAAACCAATTTAGAAGAAATCTCGGTTAACCGTTCTTTAGATACCATGCCTGATACTGTCAATTACCGATGACTAACTTCTTCTTTACTTACTAACCAACTCTCAGTTCTGACCATATTATTTCTCAATTAAACATTGAGCCCTTTGTTTCCCCTTTTTGCAGACTTAAACAACATAAATCTTGTAAATTCCATTATATAAGACTTTGCAGGTGAAGGGGTGAAGGTCGTAAAGCTACTAAATCAAGAATACATAAAACATAACATTCATTATCAACATAACATTATGAACTTCCACTTTTACATTTATGAGTTTATACTCATCCTTAGCAACTTTTTAATCATACACTTGAATATTTCTTTCAGCATTATCGGAACTAGCTTAGTTGGAAAACATCATTGTCTATAAATGAAGCAAATCCCATCAGAGTCAAGAGACATCACACTATCATAGGTTATACAATGGCATGTATTTCTAGACTTCATACATGCTACGTTCAGTCTGAAAACTGACTAAATCGTAGCTCTGATACCACTAATTGTAACACCTATAATCTGTATCCATCGCCGGAGCAAGGTTACAGAGCATTACTGTGAAAGCATAACTTAAATTCATCCCTAAACATTTCATTAACCATAGTATAATTCATTCATACATATGCATATTATAACATCCCAAAATAAGGCCTAGTCGGAACAGTGGTTTTGGAACAAAAATCTGACGTTGAAATATTTATTATTTGATTATTATGAGGTCTAGAATATGAAAATATACATGTGTTAAAGTTTCATGAAGAAATTCTATGAGTAAGGTGTCCAATTGGAAAATAAGGACCAAATTGAATAAAGTACAAAACTTGGATTCTAGAAGCAATTTGCATGAAATTGCTTTATATTATTAATTAGGAGTCCTTAATGGGCAATTTTCTCAATTTTTAAGTTTTTGGACAAAAATGGGCAAGTATGGATAAAATTTCAAAGAAAGGGCTTAAGGGCATTTTGGTTATTTGGCTAATTAATGAAATAAAATGGGAAAATGGAGACAAAAATCAAGTCATCTTCTCCACCTAGCTACTGAAATTTGAGAGCCACCATAGCTAGGGTTTCTTTATTTTTCAAGCTCAATAGTAAGTGCTCCCTAACCATGTTTTTAATGTTCTTCGTATTTTTGAAATCCCGGTAGCTTACTCTCTCCATTTCTACCCATATTTTGAGTTAGGGTTCATGTTTTCAAAATTACCCACGTGTGACATGTTTATTCTTTGATTTTTTATGGAGGAATATGAAAGTTGGATGTATGATAAACATCTTTTTCTCGGTGATTTTCATGAAAAACCCCTAAAAGGACCTTTTGGCAAAAAGTGTAAAATATGTGGTAGAAATGTGAAATAAGGGAAAAATGTGGGCTTCCATAAAAGGAAAGAACATTCAGCTAGGTTTGGATAATGTAGAAAATTCATGCATTTCATCATACAAGCCTAGGGACTAAATCATAAATAATGTGAAAGGTTAGGGGCAAAACGGTCATTTTGTCCGGGGCTAAAATTTAGACTCGAAAAGAATAATGTGAGGTATTAATGATTCATTTTTATTGTTATAGACCCCGAGGAACAAATTCTGGAGGTCGATCGAGGAAAACGAAAAGTTTCAAAATAACTGAGACGCAAAACCAAAACGAGTACTAGGTAAGTTCGAATAACTTTAAGTAAACTATTAATATGTCTAATTGCATGTTTTATGAATGCATGATGATCGGTTATAATAATGGCATGCAAATCCATGAAATATGTTAATAATAATGACATGATGATAAATGTCCCAGTTGAAGTAAAAAGGGAAATTCGATGGATAACCCATGGCTTACATGTGACTTGAGATCCTGCATATGTTGCAGAAAATGATTTAGCCTGGACGAGTAATCCATTGATCTCAAATATAGAAAGGATCTAGCCCGGATGAGTGTTCCTTGAGTGATCGAGCCTCCCGAAGAATATGTACATTGTGGATTTAGCCTAGACGGGTAATCCAATTAGGGTCTGAATTTAGCCTAGACTGATAATTCAGGTTCGAGCTCATTAAGGTTGTTTGTCACTATAAGAGAGTTAGCCCAGACTGGTAATCCCGACATCACCCTATGAGTTGATATTAAGGGGATTTAGCCTGAACTGGTAATCCCGCCGTATGATGTGAGGTTCGCGGGAGTGCGCACTTGAGATGATCGCTCTTATAACTTGACGGTAAATGGATAATCCATCGAGATTTCTGAGAAACTCAACGGGACCAACATGAGATATGAAAATGAAAATGTTGAATGATGATCTCATTTAAGATAAATTACATGGTGCATTGTTATGAGACTAACTTGTTGATTAAGTGTATATGATAGGGAAACCATTCCATGCTTGTTGGTTTTATTGCCTAATATGGTTGTATGCTAATTAATCGGTAAGTTTACTTTCCAGTTGTCCGGGCTTACTAAGTATGTAAATGCTTACCCCTCTCTTTTCACTGTCTTACAGAGCTTGAGGAATTGTAGAGGTTGGAAGATGGTTGGAGAATCAACACACTATCATGTTGTCTAGCTTTGGTATATAGATACTCTTATTTTGTTTAATGGAATGTATAGGGCTTTTTTTTTATTTTGTTACATGTGTCATTTGATTAGCCACTACGAAGGCTTGTAAAGGTATAGATATTCACTTGTATATGGCCATGGAATTGGCTCATAATGATGTAGGTTATGACCTACAAATTTTATGCATGCTTGTGTTCAGTTGTGCTAGTGAGGATGAAATATGGTATATCACATTTAAGCACATCTAATGTGACCAAATCACATTGGATGGTTAAGCCACAATTTGGGAATGAGTTAAGATAACGAGCCAAGCTTAATTGAGTTACAAGTCATGGAAATCTTTAATATAAAAGGGATAACCTAGCATGTATAAAAATCGATAAGACGAGGTTTACATGCAATGAGGCATATTAAGGTCATTTCAGAGTATAATTAGACCATGTCAGGTGTTATTGAAAACTATAAGTGGATATGGTTATTAAAGGGTAACTTAAGGCTTGGAAAATAGCCCAAAAAGGTCCACACAGGCGTGTGTCTAGGCCGTGTGTGATACACAGATCGCCCCATGGGCGTGTGATATGGCCGTGTGTCCCCTGCACCTAAAAATTTTAAGTCAGAATGCATGGTAGTAAACACACGGTAGAGACACGGTTGTGTGTCTCAACCGTGTGGCGGGCACGGCCTAGCACACGGGCGTGTGTCTTGGCCGTGTGCCCCTAAATGCATGCTGACGTCATAAACAGAATGCTCGAGTTTTTGGACACGGGTGACCACACGGGCGTGTCTAGGCCGTGTGAAGGACACGGGCTAGGGACACGGGCATGTGTTTGGCCGTGTGAAAACCCCTGTAGGTTCGAAATGAGAAATAAATATAATTAATTCCACACTGGTAGAGGACACGGGCGTGTCCCAAAGCAAACGGGCGTGTGCATTGCCTCCACACGGGCGTGTAAGGCTTAACCTAGCAAATTTTCCAGGAACTTTCTCAAGTTCTTGGTTTCATTTCGGACCATTTTCAATGTATGTTTTGGTCCCCGTAGGCCCATAATAGGGACACTAAGATGTTGTTCGATTGGGTTCAAATTGGAACAAAATTTTATAATCCGTATTTCCGAAAATGTTCGAGTACATTCTGGTAATGCCTTGTAACTGGTCCCAGTCTCGGGTACAGGTAAGGGGTGTTACACATATCGTCCCTTATTCAATCCTTCAAGGCCTAAGAAACACTTTAGAAATGATTCGGGACCAAATCTAAACATTTGAAACATTAAGGAAAAATTTAGAAAAATTCACACTGTAACACCCCTTGCCCGTATCCGACGCTGGGACAGGGTTCGAGGTGATACTGGACTTAAACTCAACCAACTATATAAAATTGGGCCGTAAAATTTTGATCAATTTAAAACGTTTCATTTCACATACATTTTGTCCCTTAAACGGGCTCACGAGACCCAAAACATGCATTACAGACGGTTCGGGACTAAATCGAGAACTTAAGAAAAACTTGGAAAAATTTCATGCTTTAAGGCTCCACACACCCGTGTAGGTATAGAGCACACGCCCGTGTGCTAGGGACACGCCTGTGTCCCGAACTCGTGTCCAAAAACCTGGACATTCTGCCAATTTGGTTATGAACAAATTGAAGCCGCACGGCCAAGACACACGCCAGTGTCCTATGGCCATGTCCTTCACACGGCTGAGACACATGGCCGTGTCTCTTGCCCGTGTGCTTACTACCATGCATACTAACTTGAAAAACTTAGGTGCAGGGGACACACAGCTGGATAACACGCCCATGGGGGCAGATCGTGTGTTACACACGGCTTAGACACATGCCTGTGTGTCTACCCGTGTGGACAAATACAAGGCTATTTTTCAAGCCATTTTTCCCCCTCACAACACATGCATGCATACTTATACAATAGCATACAACATGGCAAAATTAGGCACTTAAACATTCCTAAAATGTCATGACCATGGCAATTTCACATGCAATAGATATCATAGATTTTACTCACATCTTTACCACATTCATGCCATAATCATTATAAACTCATCACGTAAGTCCATAGCATATGCATGCATCTTTAAAATGGGTTTACAACCCCATAATAAAAATAAGCCAATACATTTGGCCAAATCAATATCACTTACTCAAATATTTAAACTCCTGTACATGCCATAGACTCAAAGTACTTGAAATCACTTGCACCAATAGCAATAGCTTGACAATGTGATAATATCTCCGACGAACTCCAACCTGAGCTAACCTGGCAACACTAGAGAACATGGGAAAGGAAGGCGAGGTAAGCTTTATGCTTAGTAAGTTCATATGAAAACAATAAGCAACTCATTAACATGCTTTTATCAATGTTCCCAACATATTATCAGGTTCATGATAAGTTGTCTTCTTGTACAATAGTCAATAAAATATTTATATATGGAGATACAAAACTCCAAATTAAGTTCTATTAATTTTCTTTGAAACTAGACTCATGTAAATTTCTACCATAAAATTTCCAAAATTTTTGGTTTATCCAAATAGTACAGTTTATTCCTCAAAGTTACCCCTGATTCACTGTCTAACAATTCTGACACTTCTGCACTAAAGTTCAATTATCTCATAGAACAAGACTTGAATAATATTCTAGTCTATTTTTCTTGAAAATAGACTAATTAAGGATTCTAAACATATAAATTATAACTCATAACTATTTTTGTACAATTTATAATGATTTTCTCAAATCAGAATAGAGGATTTCGAAATCATTCTGACTCTATCTCACACAACTTCAAATATCTCATTATAGGAGATTCTTTTGCTTACATGGTTTCTTTTCTAAGAAACTAGACTCAAAAATATTTAATTGAATATTTTATTCAACCTCTAAATCATTTTACACTATTTTTAGTGTATTTTCAAAGTCGGACTATGGCTGTTGTCCAAAACTATTTTAGTGTTAATTAACGATACTAAATTTGTCACACCATATTAATTCATTTCCACCACATTGGTAAGGCTACATATTCATACATCATAAGTATAGACCTATAATCATAAGGTCATCAGAAAATCATTCTCATAGGCATGAATTACCTATTTACATCTTCATTAAATGTGCATCATAAACTGAAATCATTTCTCATGAGCTTGGCATACATACCTCTGTTACTCAACATGTTCATATTCATTCCTTACTAATCATATAACATGAATTGAACTCACATCTCATCAATTTCATGCAAGTACCTGTACCACTCATAATATGGTCATAACCTTTCTCATTTAGCTTAAACCGTAACTCTCACTATTGAACCATTCGGAAAGCTATCGGATATTCACTAAGCCTCAAACATAGGGTATAATGCCGATGCCATGTCGCAGACATGTTTTACACTAGCTCTCGTCTCAATGCCGATGTCATGTCCTATACATGGTCTTGCACTGGCTCTCATAATGTGGCCGATGCATGTCCCAGACATGTCTTACAATAGCACACACACATCGCCCAATGTCATGGCATGAATATCCTTTTATTCCTAAGGTTCAACAGGGAGGTTCCTCTACATCAATTCTCATCATACATAATCATTTCCACAATCAAGCAATTTATGCTATATCAATTCAAATACGTGTAATAACGATGTAGTAATATTATTTACATATGACTTACTCGTTTCTATGGGATATCATATTCCATTGAATTTCTAATGTCTTCTACCATCGCGTGAATGTTATTAACTTTTGGCATCACCTTCAGCATACTCAATATCATCAACATATAATTCAATATAATCGAAGCAAGGTAGATTCAAGTATATTAACAATAACATGGATAACATGCTTATTTAGTCATACGAACTTACCTCGACACTACATTGGTAAAAGAGGCCTAAACATCAATTTCTTGTTTTTCCTCGTTCTAATCTCGAATCTCGTTTTTCATCATCTATAACATCACATTTAACTTATTCACACAATATACTAATCAAATTAGTCCAATGACACATTTTGGCAAAATTTTCGATTTTGCTCCCATACTTTTTCAAAATTACCAAATTACCCCTAGGCTCGTAAAATGATTTTTATCACATTTTCTTACTCATTAAGCCTAGACAAACCATTTTCATAACTATAGCAACTCACAGATTCAATTATTTCAGACATTTACACTTATTTAACAACTTTGCAAAACACCCCCATTTTAGGTGTTTTCATGCAAACTTCTTTCATAAAAGTTGTTTATAACACTACCAAGACTCATATTCTTCCATAAAAACTCAGAAAACAACACATATTCTTTCATGTAAAAACCCTAGACTCTTAATCATTTTGAAAAATAGTCCCCTCTTTTGAAAGCTCATGCTTTAGGGGTTCCAAAAATGCAAAAATTATCAAGAAAGACATTAAAAATCACTTACTAGCATGGGAGTTTCTTTGCTGAAATTTTCCAGCTTCTAAACCCTTTTCTTGGCTGGAAAAATCGGTGGAGAGAAGATGAAGAAAAGATGATATTTTATTTTCTTTATTTTATTACTTATTTGTCAAATAAGTCACCTAACACTTACCTAACATTTAATTCCTTGTCTCATGGCCGGCCATCACTCTTTCAATGGCCTAATTTCACATTAAAAACCACCAATTTAAGATACAAGGCAATTTAACAACTTTAGGTATTAAAACACAACTTTTACTTTTTACGTGATTTAGTCTTTTTTCGAAATTGGACTAGAAATCGCTAAAATTAATATACCAAAATTAACATGCACTTATAAAATCACATTATAACACATAAAATAACATCAAAATAATTTTCTCCGGCCTCGGAATAGTGGTTCCAAAACCACTGTTCCGACTAGGCCCAAAATCGGGCTGTTACACACACTACATAGGTCACACAGGCATGTGGCTAGGCCGTGTGACTCACACAACTAAGACACGCGCCTGTGCCTCAGGCCGTGTAACAATCGAAATAAGGACACACAACTGTGTCCTAGCCTGTTTTCGTGCCTGTGTAACTCTCTGACTTGGGTCACACAGCCAAGCCACACTCCCGTGTTCCTATTTTTGTGTTCATGTAACTCTCTGACTTGGGTCACACGACCAAGCCACACTGTAGATTTAGGCTAATAAACTGTTATGCTATGTTTTCTACAATTGAATGTTATATTAAATATGTTTTTGTGTTAAGACCACATTGAGCTTCACAATTCATTCTTTAGTTTTCCATCATTCTAGATAACTCGTGAGGTTAGGGCTCGGACTTGGCATTTAGAGGACCGGCGTTGAATTTTACCAAAAATAACACAAAACATATTTATTTTTATTTCCAACTTATTTCATATTTTTGCATGGTTTTGTTTTGGTGCAAACGACTGTGGCATGGACTTGATTATTTTATTAGTTTAGACTTTATTATTTCATTATATCATTTAAATCGAGTAATGATAGATAATGTGTTTAATAATGATTAAGTAGTGTTTAAATTTTAAAATAATGAATAACACTTTAGAATTAAGTTATCAACCATATTATATATATTATAGAATAAAATGCTAATTTTTATCCCAACATAATTCGATTTTTATCCCAACATATTATATATATTATATAACGACTTCAAACCTAGCGATTTGATTTCTAAATCGGTTCCGAACTGAAATGATAATGTTTTGGTAAAAACTCATTAAAAGCAAACTATGATTTTTTGATTGACAGACAAGTTGGTTAAATAAAAATGATTTTTGATGAATACTGAAACTAAACGTTTTACTGAGTTATTTCAATGGTTGATGTATCTTTCATGATGTGGCCAATGTAATCTTTCATGATTTGATCATAACGTCTAAGTCGAGTTGGAGAGGCTACAATTAAATCAATATATTATGTAAAAGTTGAGAGCTAAACTTGTTATTATACCGATTTTTTTAACTACCATGTCAGCTTATCGTTTGTGATTTTAATGTGAATGATCAGAATGGCCAAACTACATAATGTGGGTGCTTAAATTGCAAAATTTTTATTTTGGGTGCCCAAAATGAAAATTTTTTATTGTTAAATGACCGTTTGTGTAGTTTGCGCTTTATAAAAATATAAAATGTCAAAAACACCTACATAATTATATAACTTTGCAAATAAATTTTTTTTGATAATTCCCTAATTGAATTGGGGTCCAATGATTGACACCAACTCGATAAAAGGGCTTTATAAATAGCAAGTATAAATACAATTAATCGAGATAATAAAATATGTATAATATTAAAATATAAATATTATGATAGAATAAAATTTTGGTTTAGTAGTAAAATTTAATGTTTTATTAACTTAAATAATATTAATTCAAATTCAACCTCAGAATTTTTAATTACAGAACAATTTTTCATAATTATTTTGATGGAGTTGGTATTGATGGAATCACTTAAATAATAATATAAATATTTAAAAAATTATTTATAATAATTTATTTAACTTAAAATATTCATAAACTGTTTATCAAACTTTCCGTAAACCGCGAAAAAAGAAAACGGAATGGACTTTGGAGGTATAGGCTTGAGGCATAGTCTACTTAACAAACACGTGTCAACATTCAACTTGAGTATAAAAAATGTTTGACTTTGTATTTACTGAAACCAATCTACGCTTGCCACGTCACATTCTTTTGCGTCCCTATAATTCTCGACCCTGATCTCGCACCCCAAAAGTCTCGCCCCTTCTTTTCCTTTACCTAAATCCTAATCGATTGTCACAATTTCATCTCATTAAGGCTGAAATTTCTAGTAAGTTCTTTTTTTTGTTTAGTTTTAATTCTTAGTCAATTTAAGTTATATATTTCAGTAATTTGATTAGGTTTTTATTAATGTTCGATTCGGAGTCCCAATTGTTGAACATGCTCTTTTTTTTCGTTTGAATTATTAATTTACTCTGTTTGGATGCCGGGAAAATGCAAGTGGAAGCGAGAAACTTTAGAGTTTCAATTTTTATTAGGTTTTAATTTGTTTTGTTCGTTCTGGTATTTTTTTTTAAATTCCCCCCTTTTAAGAATGCAATATTTGCAAGTATAGCATTAGGGCCTTAGGTTGTAGAATTAATTGATGATATCAAGTAAATTTGTGATCAAAACCTGTTTGGGGGTAGGAAAATAAAGGAAATTTTTTTATATAAAAGAGGAAAAAAGAGCTGAATTATTCCAGAGTTAACTCCAATCAGGACTCGAGAAATAAACATTGTATTTTCTTTTTGTTCCTTTTTCTTTTTATTATTTCATTCTTAAGAAGTTTATAATTTACACTTAAGTATTAGAAACAAGAAATATGCTTCCTTTATGCCTTATCTATTTTGGCCTATGTTAATTGGTAGCCCACCCCCCCTCCCCCCCAACAACCACCACCAATAATAATAATAATAATAATAATAATAATAATAATATTAATAATAATAATTTCATATATTTGTAGGGTCTTTGTAAACTTCTGTCACCATACTGGAGTCTGTATATACATCGGACACGGTTTCTTCCTAGAAAAATTAAGAGTTGTAGCAACATGGTTCTTGGTTGTAAGACTCATTGTAGGTTCTATTCTGGAGCATTGTGTTAAGTAAATTTTATTTTTGTTTTCTATTCCTTTATTTTCATCGTGGATCCAATCTATGCTCTTGATGATTGGTTGGAATCTGGAAGCAAGAGAAGAAAAAAGTTTGAAACAACCACTAGTTATAATGTTATATTGCTTTGTAATATAAAGTTTGATCGGTAACTAGATGGTCTATTGGTAACTGTTAATTTCAATGTGCCAAGAACTTTTGGACCTCAATAGGAAATATAAAGTTTAACTTTGTATATTTGCATTCTTATCTTTTCATCTGCTAGCAATAATTAGAAAAAGGCTTGTTCTTGCAGTGGAGCTTGGGGTTCATGGTGATGTTAATGGTGACATGGTACTGAATTCCGTCCAAGCAGAGGCTAGTAGCATGGAAAATGAAAATGAAACAGGAGAAAATCCTGTTGAAGAAACGTTTCAACAGGAATTGAATGAAAAAGTGGAGCAAATTTCTCCAGGAAGGGATGACATCCCAGAGGGTATTCCGGCTGATGAGCCTTACGTGGGTCAGGAATTTGAATCTGAGGCAGCTGCACATGCTTTTTATAATGCGTATGCCACAAGGGTGGGATTCATCATTCGGGTAAGTAAACTTTCCCGTTCAAGGCGTGATGGATCTGCTATTGGTAGGGCACTTGTTTGCAACAAAGAAGGTTTTAGAATGCCTGACAAGCGAGAAAAAATTGTGAGGCAAAGGGCAGAGACGAGGGTTGGATGCAGGGCAATGATTTTGGTGAGGAAAGTAAGTTCCGGCAAATGGGTTGTCACGAAATTTGTTAAGGAGCACACTCACCCTCTGGCGCCCGGAAAAGGTCGTAGGGATTGCATTTATGATCAATATCCGGTGAGTTTTTATCCTCCTGTCATAATGTAACTACACTTTCTATTGAAGTTATACGCTATGCATGTTTGTGCGTTGTAAGTTATTATCATAAGCATCGGTACTTTTTTTTTGTTTTAGCATGGTTATCTTACTTCGAAATTAGAAATTATAAAAAAATAAAATAAAATTCCCACTAAATAATGCTTTTGCCAAAGGTATATGTTAACCATGATGGAAGCATCTTAAATAGCTGGCTATCAGAGGATTAATGGTGCTCCTAATATGAATTATGGTCAGATGCTGAGTGGTATTGGGCAGCATTAAGTGTAAGAAAAGATGGATGCATTGATATATTATTCAAGAAACAAACATGGCAAATGAAAGTTGATTCTAATTTGGCCGTTTAATAGTTAATAATATAAAGTTCAGAATGACTATTAATTAATTTCTATTAAATAAGACCAATTTGCTTATAGTTGCCTATATCTTTTACCATGCCTAGAATATATTGTTGTGATAATCAATGGATGATGATGTATGTGGCTTCGTCCATGTGTTTTAACTATTGAGGTAGAGTCCCAAATGCCACTACAAGAGCTTAATGAAATGAAACAAAAAGTTCGTTCTAGTTATTAATCTCCATTCTGCAACACATGGAGTCTTTTTGCACAAGTTCTTGAAATGCACTAGTCCTGCCAGATAACTCTGCATTTCCACTCGAGTTCAAAAAGGTCCCTTTGATGATAATTTTGTCCTTTTTCCATGGTAAATGATAGTGTAGGTTTCTTTGATAGCGTAGGCTTTGATTCTTTTTGTTAGTTGCCTTGTTTTGGGGCATCTTAAAATGGTAAAGGGATGGGTATTATGTGATGAAGGGAGTACAAGGCATTCAAAATACTAGCATGTTATATAAGAATTAAAATTATAAATTTCTGAATCATTTAGCAATTTATTAATGTATATGCCTGCCTGCCTTGCACTGTTGCCTTTAAAAAAACAACAGATGTTTTATTCTTGTGTGCTGTAGTACTTACTGGAGCTGTAGTAACAATTTTTTTTGAAGTAGAGCGTTTTGGGAAATGCTGTTCTATGGACACTATTTGACATAACCGAAAATGTTGTTTCTTTTGTAATGTCGTTGATCTTGTCAAGAAACTTACTACGCTCTTATAACTTCAGTATTTTAGCCTCTAAAAACTCATTTTCAGCTTTTGTACAAAATTAATAAATGTCTTTTGTTATTGCTTCTAATGTTTTCTTGACCATTTTAATGGTTATGTATTAATGTCTTTGAGCCCTTAATGATGGAGATCTGAATTTCTTTGAATCTATGGTTGAGGCCTCATTTTGGTGTGTCAATTAGAGCCTTTATCCTCAAGTTTTTGCTATTGCCTTGGTGGACACAAAGCTTTGTTTCATGTTTTAACTGGTCAAATGGCCAGGTTCACATCCAACTTGTGTTAAATACTGAAAATTTCATTTTGAGCCTCTGCAGTTTTGTCTAGTACCACTCATGTATGTCTGCCGCTGTTTGTACTAGACAAGTTAATATTAAATGCTCTTAAGTTGAAGTCATGTGTTTCAATAATGTCATTCATTACCTGTACTGAAACTAGTTTATCTATCTTGTTTTTGTTGCAGAATGAACATAATAAAATCCGAGAATTAACACAGCAGCTGGCCATTGAGAAAAAGAGAGCTGCAACTTATAAAAGACATCTAGAATTGATTTTTGAGCAAATTGAGGAGCACAATGAGAGTCTATCAAAGAAGATCCAGCACATAGTCGACCGTGTGCGTGAAATTGAGAGCAAAGAGCAACAGAGCCGTGTATAGTTCCTGGTTAGCTTTTCATACATCGTTGAAATATATATAAATATATAGACTGAAACCTGGTTATTGAGTAGTTGGGTAAAAATAGATGTCTTTTACGTTTTTGAGAGAATTTAGTGAGGTCTGTTGGCTGTGAAATCTAGGGTTTATACCAATTCATTAGAATTTGCCTTGTATAATTATGCTTCCAAATTTGAACCACATCAGAATTAGGGTTTATACCAAATTAAATTAGGTCAGTCAATGTACAGTTTTTTGGGGCCAAGCCTTGCTGCAACTTGTGTGAAGGGTGCCAATATATTTGTTATTGGGGGTTTTAATTTAGTTGATTAGATTATTTAATTCTAGAGTTTTCTTTTTCTTTTTCTTTTTTTATTTTTGTACTCTTTGTTTTTTCTTTAAACAATCGGATTAAAATTTGGTCACTCTTTAGGTAGCATTAAAATGACTTTTTCTGTTCAGTTAAATTATATATTGATATTTTTTAATTGCTGTTTTTATTTTAACTTCTTTTTTTTACCATGATTTTTGGTCTTGCAAACCATGTAAATAAAATAAGATCTTTTACTTTAACTAATTGAGATTGAACTAAATTGGATTAATTTCTTTTTAAATTAACTGAACCTGAATGTTATTTTTAATTTTTTAATAAACATAATTAAAAAAAAATTAACACAAAAAAAAAGTTAAATCTATCCGTTTTTGTCAAGGATGTTGAGAACATTCATTTCTTTAGACATCAATCATCATAGATCTGTTTTGCACCATTTAACATCGCTTTTCATTTTTTTGGCTACGATAATTTGATATAGTAAAATGTATTTATAGGAAAATATTTTAGTCTTTCTCTATCTCTAAAACATTGGTAAATAGAGTGAAGGTCTGTTTAGGCCATGTTATTACCGCATTCTAGAATGCATTTATGCACAATAGACAAAAATGAAGACATGATTGTAGGAGTGAAGACTCCATATGATTCTTAAAGAGGAAAAAAAACAGGCAAAAGGAATTCCGAATGCCTTAAAAAAAAGAATAAATGGATTAATTTTGTGATGGCTTGTATTAACACAGTTAGCTATCAGATCTTTGCCAATGGGACTAGACAAAGTTTAGTACATCAAAGAGATTGTTAAGACAAGGAGGTCCCTTATTTCGATTTCTGTTAATATGAATGGCAGTTTTAAACTCCTAGGAGGAAGCAAAAATGACCACCCTGTAAAGAGGTAATGCACAACTATTGTTATTTTGCAGGCCAACCTTTGTTATGTGGGTGGAGGATGATTTGTTCCTCCACTGAGAGCAATCTGGTTTGGTTCCAATTTAGGTATTAGATAACACCAATTGTCAACATTGTTCCGTTCAAATGTGATAGATATATCGAAGTGTGCATCGCTAACATTCTTCTGTTTGCTTTGAAGGAGGAAACCCCATATCCTTTAGGAGTAATTGCGCAAGCCGCAGAGCTTTCTCAGCTTTGGTTACGCAACCCCGTAAGAGCTGAATCCTATTAGTGCTATTGTTGGTTTCCTCAAGGGAAAGGAATTAAGTTGTCAGGACCCTTGGAAAGTTGGGCAATAATGTCTTCATGCTAAACATCATAGTAAAATTGAAAGAATAGAAAATAAAGGGATAGAAGAAAATATAATTTTTTGGTAGGAATGATGAAAAATTTGAAATTACAAGTTATTTTCTTTCCATCAATTACTTGCTTGAAAAAAATTGAAAAATAAAGGAAAGAAAATAAAATATTTGAAAAATGCATAATTTTGAACTAATGTAAATTTATCTCTTATTTTCTCTCCTTTCATCATTTCAATTTAGGATAATTGATTTTTATCCATTAGAATGGAAAATGATCATTCCTACTATTTTCTTTCCTCTCACTTTTCTTTCCCACAAAGCACACTCAAAATTATTCTCTTTTAACTTTTTCACTAAACTAAGCACACCCTTAGACTTTGCTTGATAAAGTAGAACAAAAATTGAGAAGATAGAAATTAAAAAGAGTAGAAAAACATAAGAATTGAAAATATAATTTTTCTTTATACAGGTGAACTTAGTGGGAAAGATGGAAAAAATTAAAGAATAAAAGTAATTTTTTTCCATTCATTTCTTGGTAGAATTGAAAAATGAGACAAAAGAAAATGAAACTTTTGAAAAATTTATAATTTAGAATTAACATATTTTTCTCTTTATCATTCCAATTTGAAATGATATGTTTTAATGCATTATTCATCCTTAACAATTTTTTCACTTAAAACAAATATAAGCAAATATTGACTTATTGATTATCTAATGTTTAGCTAATATTAAGTTGCATTATGTAGTCAATCATAATGCGAGAAGACATCTAATATTAGGGTGTGTTTAGTATTACTTCTAAGAAGCACTTTTGGGACAAAAAGCACTTTTGAGACAAAAGTATTCCTAAACAAACTTCATTTTGAGAGAAAAAATGCTTCTCCCCAGTCAAAAATTAGCCCAACAGTACTTTTTTCGGAAACTGAAATTTTAGCTTCTCCTCAAAAGTGTTTTTTTCCCTAAAAGCACATTTGAGAAGCAATGCTAAACTAAGCCTTAGTAGATAATCTAAATGGTTTGTAGTCTAATCAAAATTGAGTAAATCGATTGAAAGTCTATTATGACATTTATCAAGTCCAATTAGGGAGATGACATGGGTATTGGAGTGGATGACTCCCAAAAGATAGAGACAAATGTCGTTGTATAAACTAACAATACATAAGACAAGACTCAAGTTGAATTTATCCTAGATATGTTTATGGATTTATTCACTTGTGATGTCCATAATGTGACATACCTAAATATTGTGTGGATGATGTACTATATATACATAACTCATATTTTAATGTATTAAAACTCTCAGTTCAAATAGATAAGGAACTGAAGCTAAAACGTTGGGTATACGATTTTTGCATGATGTTGCATCGTTCCACAACAGTGGAGTCATAATCTTATAAGGGTAAATGATATCCTTTCATTGGCATTATGTATTTTTGAAAAAGGAATGTGGTCACGAGTCATTCGTCATAAGACAAACGATTTAATTACTATGTGTTAGTAATTGATATTTTATATTAGAAGATATAATAGATAACATGAGATCAAATGAAGTCATGTTGGGAGAATGAATTTTATCCCAAAGAGATTAAAGATATGCTATGAAGGTAATACACTTATGATAAACTCACTGGACAAACACATATCAAGTAGCTTTTATAATGATATATTATAAATGAGAGTTAAGTAATGGTACTATATTAGAATAACTCTATGATTAAATAATGTTGTACTTAATAAGCGAAAAAATCAGAACTTAATTACAAATCATTTAAGTCCTAATTATATATGTCCAATCGGTCTCTCCGCTTGCTCAAGATAACTCGAAATGAATTGCATGTAAAACTGATAATATGAAATAGATAAAACGAAAACTAAGAGAAATAGATTGCATGTATCACTATCCGTAGTGAATGCATTTTCTTGCTAGGTAAAAAAAGATGAATTAGAAATTAAATTAATTTCCTTGAATTATTATTTAATTTATTGTAATTAAATAATTGAAGTTCGAAGTGAGAATTAAATTAATTAGTCATCATAGATTTGTTGAATGAGACAATTAAATTAATTTCCTCATGGATTCTAATACGGTAAAGTTGTCATGATTTTAATGGAATTAGAATTGGAATTTAAAAATAATTTAATTAATTAAAATAAATAATATTTTTGGAAATAGAAAATAGCTATTGGGTTGGATCAATTATAAGTGTTGATAAAAGTCCGGATAACACATAATTTTACCCAATACATGAGAAGCTTAGGGCCCGATTACATGAGAGGGGCGAAAAACCCATGACACATCCCAAAATTTGGGTTAGTAGAATCGGGTTTGTGAATCGAGAGTGGTCATGCCCCGGTTTTAAGATTATCTTTGTGAGTTTGTAAAATAAAAGGAGTTACTGGTCTGATGGTTAAGTGTTAGTGAAATTGTCCTTAAGACCTAAGCTCGAATCCTTTCTCTCACTTTATTTTTATTTTTCCTTGAAACTCTAGTACGTGTCATTCCCTGTTTTAAAAATAAATGTTGTAAACATTTAAACAAGATCGTGTGTTAGCATAGTGGTTAAGGACAAGCATAGCTTCCCTTGTGACCTATGTTTGAGTCCTCATCCTTGCAATTTGTTTTTTTATTTTGGCAGCCTTTTGGTCAACATCTTTGCTGCCCAAAACACTTGCCTTTTGTGGAAGATTCTTTCCTTCCTTTTCGTCCTCCTTTCCTTGTTTTCTCCTTTTTTCACTCCATGTTCTTCTACTTTCATTGTCTTCCCCTTATTTCCCTCACATTTATTTCCTTCCTCTTTAACTAGTTATGACACCCTTTTTACCAAAAGAAAGCCATCAACTTTCATTTTTTTCCTTTTTCATATTTTCTCTCCTAAACCATCACTTGTGCCACCCCTTTTTCTTTAGCTCATCCTCTCTTCTTCTTTTCATTTTGCTACCACATCTCCTCCTTTATGCCACCTATTACACCACCTCAACCACCTTTTTACCATCGTTCTTCCCCTCTCTCCCTCTCATTGCCGCCACTACACAATCGTCTGACCATCACCGCCATACCACTAAATCGTAGTTTTTGATCTCAATGATAAAGTGTAAGTAATGATTGCCCAATCGAATTGTAACTTTTCTATTTAATTGTTATGGTCGAATCTTGCATGTTCATCTCACTAAAGTTGAGTTTTTGTTGAAGGTCTAAGTCCAAATCACTCGATTTTTGCATTAGAACAAGAGTATTGGATTTTGGTTGAAAGAATGTTGGAGTAAGTTATTATTCATTCGATTTTATAAGAGGATTACTTTGGATTGTAAAACCAAAATTAACATGGGTATTTTGGTGTTGGTACCTTAATTCTTTAATCAAATCAAGCAAGATCTGATTAGATCTGTAACATTAAAGGGTGGAAGATTTTATTTAGTATCACGAGGTCTTTATTCCAAGTGTAGGTTTTAACCTACTAAAGTTGTATATGATTTGTCCATAAATATTACCTAATTATGATTAATAATAATCGTTTAATTCTGCTCTAAAATATTGGCTAAATGAATACATTAAGTATTCTTAATGATTGATAAATCCTTTATGAGGATTGATTTCAAGTAAGTACCTCTGATTTAAAAAATTTGTGTTACCAAATATGTATGTATATTATTATATGACTCGGTAATGTTTCGCAAGTTATGTGATATGAAAGCATGCTAATGTTTTGCTATCGATACTGATTACATGATAAATCATGTGCACTGTTACTGAAACTTTGGCCACATGTTAAAATGTGGCTTCTAATACTGGTAATACTGAAAGCATTATTAAATGCTCCTACTATTTTTATTACTGATTGCATGTTTAAATCATGCCTAGTATTTCTACTAATGATTGGATACTTTAATCATGCCTATTGTATTGTTGTGATATTGTTAATAACATGCCATATTGCATTAGGGTTGGGATAAAAGGAGGAAGTACTGACAACTTGTCTGCAATACTGGTGGCTTGTCACAATACTGGCAGCTTGTCTGCAATACTGGCACTTTATCAGCATTACTGATGGTTTATCCATTATATTGGCAACTTGTCTACAATACTAACAATTTATTTGCATTTCTGGTGGCTTGTCCACAATACTAGCAGTTTATTTGCATAACTGGTAGCTTGTCCACAATACTGGCAGCTTGATTGCAATATTGGCATTTTATCTGCAATATTGGTGGCTCGTCCACAAATTGATATGTTATTGGCTGGAAGAGTTCTGGGGAACTCTTATATTTGTGTGTTGCGGAGTTGGGTGGGAACCTTACTAAAAATATTGCAGCGACATGTCCATGCATACTAAAAATGTGATTCTATACTGTTTAAAAATTTCTTTGTTATTGACTACCTTGATTGTTAATTGTTACTGTTTATTACTATATTTTTTAGTTAAGACTCACACTGAGCTTTTTAACTTATCCCATTAGTTTATTGGTTTTACAAATAACCCCCGAGGTTAGGATTTGGACACGGCTATCGGAGGAGCTTTTGGGATGTTTTCACTTTTTAAGTACTTTAAGCTTGATTTTAATAATTGTTTTGGGACTGCATTAATTTTTATATGGATTGCGGCATGAGACTTTATTTTGGGATTTATTTTGAATTGCATGACATAAATTTTCAAACTGCTTGAATTGATATTTAAATGACTATGCATGAAATTTGATTTTTACTAAAAGTCTGATTAAATCATTATTTTCCGCTGCTATACTGAAATAAGCTTTTAAAAAAGTTCAACTTAGTTTTTAAAATGATTATTCCTTACAAATGAAATTCTAAAATCAATCTATCTTCTGGAATTAATATGTTTTCGCGATATAAAGACAAATATTCATTTTCACTAGTTTTCAATAGAAAAGTAAATGGTTTTAAAACATTTTTGAAAATATGAAAGTTTATCTAAGCCTTTTTGATGACCAATGTAACCTTTAGAATTTTCCATAACGTCTAGGTCGGGTTAGGGAGGTTACATCCCAAGTGTTTTCTAAGGTGTATCGTTGCCCTCCTTATCACAAATAGTATTATTGGGAGGTTGTACTAGCGAAACCGCCTAAGTTGCAAGATTTAGACTAGTTGGCGTTGGCGTATTCCCTGGTGAAGTAGTTTGTTAAGCTTTGCCAAGCTTGCGAACTCTCACTCCACAATTAGTGAATCCTCCTGCTAAAAAGTCTGCAACTTGTGTTTTGTGTTACTATAAATGTATTAGTGTGTTAGAAATCATTGCTAGTAAGACAAGTATAAGTCATGTAGCATCTTAGTGGAGGTAATGTGTTACTAACAAGGACAGCTAAAGAACCTCGTAGGATGTGATTAATTAGTGGAAATGTGTGTGCGTGGATATTGATTACAGAACTTAATTAGAGTGTGGATTGGATTAGAGTCTTGTTATAAATAGAACAACCTAGTAATGGAGAGAAAACTTATTTTTCATCTTCTCTGCTCACTTTCGTTATCATCGAAGAAAATTCAGAAGTGTTTTTCATTGATTTCAGAGGAAATTATTGTTAAGCTTGTAGAAGCTACCTTCTTTTAAGTTGTTTTGTAATCAAATATTAAATCTTTCTTTAAGTTCTACCAAATAAGAAGAGGAAGTCATAGGAGTTGTTCATTAGGGTTTTCATTTGAAATACAGGACATGAAGAAAACTTTATTTTGGAAATTGTTTGCATGTTTACTAATTCTTATTATTATGTTAAATTTTGGTTGTTTTTATATTTAAAATATTTATTTGATTGTTTTTAGCCAAATATACTGGAGAAGGTCCCAATGTAAAGGGAAAAGAACCTGTTGAGTAGATAAAACCCTGTGTGAAGGTTTTTGGTGAGTTCTTTTGTACTTTGTGGTTGTTAACTATATCAACATGTTTACTGTCTTACTATTTATTTAGGTGTGTTAATTTAATTGTAATAGCCCATTTTTAGTGAAATCGAAATAGTGGTTTCGGGACCACAAACCCGAGTCAGAAAGAAAATTTATTTTAATACTATTGCATAGTCTGCATTATGATAGGGAAAACGTATGAAAATTTCGATAAGAAAATTTTACCGATTTCATGTTTAATTTTGGAAAGGACCAAATTGCATAAAATGCAAAAGTTGAGTTCTAGTAGCTATAAGTATCAAATAGCTATGGAATCCAAAACTTGAGGACCTTATATGGTAATTAGATCGTTAAGAGAAGTTAGTAGATATTTTTGATGATTCATCCATGAAAAATTAGGAAAAGAAAAAAACTAAATTGGAAATTGAAATAAATAAAAGATGATAAATAAAATAAATATATAATATCATCATTGTAACACCCCAAACCCAGCCCAGACGTTACGACCGAATTTAGTATGTCACATGGAGATGTTTCAAAAAACGTGTGTTTATCTAAATTCTTTGTTTAGAGTTTAGCAAAAATCTGTTCTTGTTTTAAGTTAAAGTGAATGGAAGCTGTGCACCAGGTAGGAAGCCAGAAAAGATGAGGTGAGTCTTATAGGACTGCTTAAGTACCAAGCTCTTCCCGGATCCAATCCTAGACATGCACACATCAATTGCCACACTTTAAGCAGGTTAGGTGTCTACGAACATTAAAACAAGTTTAAGTCTGCTTAAAATATTTATTTTCTTGGGAAAAACATTTACTTTGCGGAAACTTTGCGCGTCATCGTGATCTTTTAAAAACAAGTAGTTTTTATAAAACGAACCTTAGTGCTAACCAGTTTAATAATCCCCAAAATAAAATTAATTAAAAAGAGCGGCCTTATTACAACTTTAAGCATAATAAAAATAATCCAAATTAAATGCTAAACTTATTAAATCCGGCAATCAAACTTCATGGCCACTCTGAATCCCGCCCAGCTCCAAGTCCACCAGCTAGGGCTCACCTGCAAGGATGGAAGAGGAAGGGGTGAGTTTGGGAAACTCAGTGCATACAGAAACCCATCCAAAGCCCAAATCAGCTCGAGCCCATTGGGCCTAAGCCCTATTCAGATAATAGTACACAGTGGACTGAAGCCCTTTTCAGAATACAGTAGCAAGGCCTTAGCCCCTTTTTACACAACAGTATGGCCCATAGGCCCAGTTCAGTAACATAGGTAACAATAGTAGTAATGCATGCAAACCCATCTGGGGAGACTACTCAACCCACCAACCGCTACACTGCACCCGTACCAGCCCTACACTCCATGTGGGGAATATCTCAACCCACCCAGCCCTACACTCCACAGTTGCAGCAACGCTGCTCAAATATCAGTAAGTTGAGGCAAAGCCTCCAGTACGTGGATGAACCACTTTCAATACTTCCTCCATCAATACCGCAATCCCATGCAATAAATATTAATAAAAGCATATCATGTAAAATACAGTATTAATCAATCATGCAGTTTAGCCAATTTAAACCCTAGGGGTATATCGGTAATTTTGCTCTTTAGGGGTAATTTTCGTAACTTAGAAACTACACAAGCTACTTCAGTAATTTTCAACAGTTTTATGCAGTTTGGTTCCACCATCTAACTAATAGGCTAATTTGCCCATCTCTTACCCATATTGGTCCGCAAGCCCATTGGGCCCAGTTTTGGCCCATCGAGGCCCTCTTTTTCCGAAGTACGTTAAGACGTCACACAAACTTACTTACCACCTTGCGGTGCTAGATCTAACAATTACTCTACGTCTTGAGAGCATTCGCATACTCACAAGCCCATGATATGCCGAAATTTCGGCATTTCTGCTTTTGCCGAATTGAACTAAGAAAGGGTGTTCGGTACACACCTGTTTCGCGATGACTGCTACTGAGATCTCTTCCGATGTCCTACAATTGATTAGAACAGTTCTTATTTACAAACCATAATCACTAAACCCACAACCTACTTATCCATGACCGAACCATGTCCCTAAAAGCCTTTGAAACCTTACCTTTCTGCCAAAATCGATAGCTAGCTCCGAATCCGATTGCTCCAACAACCCACGCCTTCAATCCAACACTTAAGAAGACACTAATAATTGACAGAAATCGTCATTTAAAAACCCTTAGAGCCACATGCCCAAATCGACAGCCTCCCTAGATTTTAGGGACTTCGGCTTTTCCTAACTTTGTAAAATAGGACCAGATCTGAGATGATGAACACTTACCCCTTACTCCTTTTTGATCTCCACGCAATCTGGTGCAGATTTATCTTTCAAACGACGGTAGAACTCGACTCTCGGAGTTTTGAAGTTTCGGCTATAAGCCCCCAAATCTATGGTTTTTCGGCTTTTGGGTGATGAAGGAGATGACAATGTGGGGCTATAACCTTGATGTAGAATTGCCGAAAGGTATCTAGGGTTTAGAAAAGATGATTGTCATTTATTAGGCACAAAAATATCAAAGGATTTGGCTTGGAAGAAATTGGCACAACTAATGTATTTTTTGAGGTTTCGGCTTTTGTGGTTTCGGCACAAGTGTTGATGAACAGCAGGTTTGATGAACGGTTTTGAAGAAGAAAAATGAAGAAAGAAGAATAGAGAGAATGGTGGTTTCGGCTAGAGAGGAAAAGAGAGAGAAAAGAACAACCCTAAGGTGTTTAAGCAGAAGAAAACGGCACCACTCAATACCCTAAGTGCCGAAATACTAACCTAATACCCCTCTGCCGAAATCCCCTTTCTAATTCCCCTAATTCGGCCAACTCCTAGCCTCTCTCCCAATCCCTTAAATCTCTCCCCTTATCACTCCTTAATCCAAGCGTTTAAACTGATTCAAACTCTCCTCTAGCAGAATCCACCTGGACTCCAACACTTACCCCTCCAGCACTTAAAAATAAATGCATCTATTTGTCAACACAGGGAATCGATCCCATGCTTTCCCCAATGCTCCACATGCCACCTTTTTAGGAGCCTAGTGGCGTCACCCTTGCCACTTTACTAAGGCTCTTTTTGTGATGCAATTTGCCCATATCTCTATACAAGGGCCATCTAGCCAGAACCCCTAACTCCTAAGTCCAAAAATTCAAAAATTCAACCGGGTTTTGGCCAACACATGGGCCTTCTATAAGCCCATTTACCTACTCAAAATATTAATTTCACATCCAAATAAAAAATTTTAAAATCTTTACAAAATATTGAAAACCGCAAATAAATCCGAAAATCAGGATGTTACAACTCTACCCTCCTTAAAGAAATTTCGACCTCGAAATTTTACCTTATTAGAACAGTTGAGGGTACTGTTGACGCATAGCTTCCTCAGTCTCCCAAGTAGCTTCTTCTTTGCTATGGTTCCTCCAAAGTACTTTCACTAGTGGAACTGATTTCCTTCTCAACACCTTGATGTCACGATCAAGTATTTGCACAGGTTCCTCCTCGAAAGTTAAATCTGACTGTACCTCGATTTTCGCAACTGGTATGATGTGAGTTGGGTCAGATCGATACCGCCTCAGCATGGATACATGAAAAACGTTGTGGATACGATGCAGTTCTGGTGGTAACTCTAGCTGATAAGCCACTGGTCCAACCCGCTTAACAATTCGGTAAGGCCCAATAAACCGTGTGCTCAACTTACCCTTCTTACCAAATCTCAAAATTTTCTTCCAAGGGGAAACCTTCAAGAAAACCATATTCCCAATAGCGAACTCAATCTCTTTGCGCTTCAGATCCGCGTACGACTTCTGTCTATCGGATGCCTCCTTTAACCGATCCCTTATCAGCCTAACCTTGCTTTCAGTGTCTGCCACCAATTCCGGTCCAAGCACTTGTCGTTCACCCAACTCTGTCCAACATGTCGGCGTATGACATCTTCGCCCATAGAGCGCTTCATATGGTACCATCTGAATACTTGCTTGATAGCTGTTATTGTAAGCAAACTCCGCCAGTGGCAAGTAGTCCTCCCAACTTCCACGAAAATCAATGATACAACCTCTCAACATATCCTTCAGAACCTGAATAACCCTTTCTGACTATCCATCTGTCTGTGGGTGAAAAGCGGTGCTAAAATCCAATCGTGTACCCAACGCTTCCTGCAACTTCCGCCAAAATCGAGATGTAAACCTAGGGTCTCGATCAGAAATTATCGACACTGGCACCCCATGCAGTCGCACTACCTCCGCCACATATAACTTGGCCAACTTTTGCAGTGAGTAGTCGATACGAACAGGTATGAAATGAGCAGAATTTGTTAACCTATCCACAACCACCCACACCGAATCTTTCTTGGTGGGTGTCAAAGGTAACCCACTCACAAAGTCCATTGTTACTCTTTCCCACTTCCATAGCGGAATTTTCACAGGTTGCAATAATTCTGAAGGCAATTGGTGCTCAGCCTTAACCTGCTGGCATGTCAGACATTTCCCAACAAATTCAGTCACCTCTCGTTTTAATCTGGGCCACCAGTACACCTCTCGAAAGTCTCGATATAACTTATTCCCCCCAGGATGCATGGCACAGAGTCCACCATGAGCCTCTTTTAGAATTAACTGCCTCAATTCAGGGTCCTTTGGAATACAAACCCTTCCACGAAAGCACAGAACTCCTTCAGTGTTCAACCCAAAATCCTCGTTCTCACCATTCTTAACTTGCTAGAACCGAAGAGCTAATGAATCATCCTTCAACTGTTTTTCCTTAATCTGTTCAGTCCAAGTAGGCCTTACTTGCAGTTCTGCCAACAAGCTTCCATCGTCGTACAGACTTAATCGTGCGAACAAGGCTCTCAAATCAGTAACAACCCTTCGACTCAACGCATCCGCCACCACATTAGCCTTTCCTGGGTGGTACTCTATCGAACAGTCGTAGTCTTTAAGCAACTCCACCCATCTTCGTTGCCTAAGGTTCAACTCCTTCTGAGTCAACAAATACTTTAGGCTCTTATGATCTGTGTATATGATGCACTTTTCCCCATATAAGTAGTGTCTCCAAATTTTTAACGCAAAAATCACCGCTGCTAGCTCCAAATCATACGTAGGGTAATTCACCTCATGAGCCTTAAGCTGTCGCGATGCATAAGCGACCACCTTGCCCTCTTGCATCAGACGCAACCTAACCCCACATGCGACGCATCGCTGTATACAGTAAAGTCCTTCCCGGACACCGGTTGAATCAACACTGGCGTTTCAGTCAATACCTTTTTCAACCGATCAAAAAGCTTTTTGTTGTTTCTCGGTCCAGACAAATGGTACTCCTTTCCTTATGAGTTTTGTCAAGGGTGCCGCCATCACCGAGAAACCCTCCACAAACCTTCTGTAGTAACCTGCTAACCCTAGAAAACTCTGAATTTTCGATACTGACCTAGGTGGCTTTCATTCCAGAATTGCTTCAATTTTATGAGGATCCACCTTAATCCCCTCGGCAGAGACCACATGCCCTAGGAAGGTTACCTCCCTCAACCAGAATTCACACTTGCTAAATTTCGCATAGAGCTCCTTCTCCCTTAACACTTGCAGCACAATACGGAGATGCTCATCATGTTTCGCCTCCATTTCAGAGTATACCAGGATATCGTCGATAAAGACGACTACGAACCGATCAAAGTAAGGTTGGAATACTCGATTCATCAGATCCATAAAAGCTGCAGGTGCGTTCGTCAGCCCAAACGGCATGACCACAAACTCATAATGTCCATATCGAGTTCAGAATGCTGTCTTATGAATATCCCCTTCTTTTACCCTTAGCTGATGGTATCCAGAATGAAGATCAATTTTGGAGAATACCGAAGCTCCCCTAAGCTGATCAAACAGATCGTCAATCCTTGGTAGTGGGTACTTATTCTTAATCGTCAGTTTGTTCAACTGGCGATAATCGATGTACATGTGCATCGTTCCGTCCTTTTTCTTCACAAACAGGACCGGTGCTCCCCAAGGAGACACACTAGGCCTAATGAAGCCTCTATCCAACAATTCTTGAATTTGAGCCTTTAGTTCCACCAATTCCTTCGGTGCCATCCTATAGGGTGCAATAGATACTGGAGCTGTTCCAGGCAACAAATCGATTCCAAACTCAACTTCCCGATTCGGAGGTAATCTAGGAAGCTCTTCCGGAAAAACATCCCAGAATTCCCTAATAGTTCTGATGGTCTCCACAGTCAGATCCTCAGTTTCAGTTTGGCTTACGAAAGCCAGATATGCCAAGCACCCCTTGCACATCAGTTTCTCAGCCCTCAACCCCGATACTACATTGGATAAGTAATCCTTCCGTTCTCCAATAATCATTACCTCTTCATCATTGACAGTCCTTAACACCATCCTCTTAGCTGCACAATCTAAAGTTGCCTTATGCTTGGTCAACCAATCCATCCCTAGTATCAAATCGAATTCTTCAAGCGGTAACTCCATCAAACCCCCACAGAAAACCCCGCCTTAAATCTCCAAAGGCACCTCCTTGAAGAGTTTCTCTACCTTAACCGAATGACCTAAAGGACTTATCACAGACACCCCACACACAGTCTCCTCGAAGTGCACACCCAGTGCCCTAGAAATGTTATATGCCACATATGAATGGGTTGATCCCGCATCAATCAGAGCAGTATAAGGTACACTATATATAAAAAACGTACCAGTTATGACATCAAGTGTGTCACCTTCCTCGCGGCGACGAGCAGCATACACCAAAGCTGGCTGACGAGCATCCGTGTTACCAATACCCCTGCCGGGTGCCCCACGTCCACGGCCATTACCACCGCGACCTTGTCCACGACCTCTTGGCAGCGGCGATCCATCCCTCACAGGTTGAGCCGGTCGCACAGCCCCTTGTTCGGCCCCCTAAGCCTAAGTGGCCCTCCTAGGACAATCCTTAATCCTATGCTCCTTAGACCCACAACGAAGACAAGCCCCAGAACGCTTCCAGCACTCTCCTTGATGCATTCTGCCGCAATCCCCACAAGCTTGCGGTCTACCTGTGTTCACCGGAACTGCTCGAACCGGTTCCTCCATCCTAGCTCTCTTAACATTTCGATTTGCAGCACCCGTTGGTCCAGCATTCCTCCTGAACCGATTCTGATCCCTATCACGATTCTTTCGTTCGGTTTGCTTCACCTCCTCGGCTATCTTAGCCTTCTCTTCCAGTGCAGTGAAATCTCGCTCTCTCTGCGGAGCTATGAGCACCCTTAACTCATCTCTGAGGCCATCCTCAAAACGAACGCTGCGCTCGTATTCGGTGGAAACGATGCCATTAGCATACCGACTCAATCGTAGAAACTCCGCCTCATATTCAACAATGGTCTTATTTCCCTGAGTCAGATTCAAGAACTCCTTTCTGCGTGCATCCACATAGCTAGCTCCAACATATTTTGCCTTAAAGGTCTGTTTGAATAGCTCCCATGTTACCCTCTCAGCTGGGGTACCCTCTCTCACAGTAAACCACCACTGATACGCTTCATCCCGCAGCAACGACACCGCCCCTTTCAACTTCTGTTCTACTGAGTAGTCTAGGTCATCCATGATCCGCTCTGTGGCTTCCAACCAGTACTCAGCCACATTTGGGGCCACTCCAGATACGCCCCTAAAAATCTCAGCTTCGTTGGCCCGAAGTCGTTCAGAAATGGACCCCCTATTCATGGGCCCGATGTTAGCTCCGGCCACCCTTTCCAAAACCCTCAACATAGCCTGAGACAAAGCGTCATCCCCTGCGGCCCGGTCATATGGGCCATTTTCATTAACCGGTGGTGGACGTGCCTCGCTAGCTGGTATGTGTTCAGATGACGCAGATCCAGCTTGGGTGCTACCTCGGCCTCGACCATGGCCTCTTCCCCGAGTAACCCTTGTACTCATAACGATTTATCTGTTTACGAATTTTATGACATTAGTTTATTGGTTTCACTATTTATTACAGAATGTCTTATGAACAGATAGAGTTTCAGAGTTATTTTCACGCAATCACAATTTAGCTACGGTCCCAGTTTTGTAGCCCTAATATTACATTATCAATAGCACTATCTCTAAGGCTCAGTACTATCTACAGTATTATTTCCAGTCTAGTTCCATATAAATATTTAAAGCAGAAAAAGAACACTTACAGACTTGGTGCCGGGGATTCAGTGTGCCACTTCCTTATCAGTCCATTTAAAAATTTTAAAATATCCATGTTTTCGTTTACCGAAAATAAAAAGATTTGATTTGAAAACACTTTTATTTTAAAACTATTAATTTAACCCCGTTTAACAATAGAAAAACTTTGAACATCTTCGAAAACTTATAGAAAAACTTTTTTTTTGAAAAGATTTTCGGACCCGATCCACAACCGATTTGTTGAAACCTGGCTTTGATATCACTAAATATAACACCCCAAACCCGGCCCAGACGTTACGGCCGAATTTAGTATGTCACATGGAGATGTTTCAAAAAACGTGTGTTTATCTAAATTCTTTGTTTAGAGTTTAGCAAAAATCTGTTCTTGTTTTAAGTTAAAGTGAATGGAAGCTGTGCACCAGGTAGGAAGCCAGAAAAGAGGAGGTGAGTCTTATAGGACCGCTTAAGTACCAAGCTCTTCCCAGATCCAATCCTAGACATGCACACATCCATTGCCACACTTTAAGCAGGTTACGTGTCTACAAACATTAAAACAAGTTTAAGTCTGCTTAAAATATTTATTTTCTTGGGAAAAACATTTACTTTGCAGAAACTTTGCGCGTCATCGTGATCTTTTAAAAACAAGTAGTTTTTATAAAACGAACCCTAGTGCTAACTAGTTTAATAATCCCCAAAATAAAATTAATTAAAAAGAGCGGCCTTATTACAACTTTAAGCATAATAAAAATAATCCAAATTAAATTCTAAACTTATTAAATTCGGCAATCAAACTTCATGGCCCCTCTGAATCCCGCCAAGCTCCAAGTCCACCAGCTAGGACTCACCTGCAAGGATGGAAGAGGAAGGGGTGAGTTTGGGAAACTCAGTGCATACAGAAACCCATCCAAAGCCCAAATCAGCTCGAGCCCGTTGGGCCTAAGCCCTATTCAGATAACAGTACACAGTGGACTGAAGCCCTTTTCAGAATACAGTAGCAAGGCCTTAGCCCCTTTTTACACAACAGTGTGGCCCATAGGCCCAGTTCAGTAACATAAGTAACAATAGTAGTAACGCATGCAAACCCATCTGGGGAGACTACTCAACCCACCAACCGCTACACTGCACCCGTACCAGCCCTACACTCCATGTGGGGAATATCTCAACCCACCCAGCCCTACACTCCACAGTTGCAGCAACGCTGCTCAAATATCAGTAAGTTGAGGCAAAGCCTCCAGTACGTGGATGAACCACTTTCAATACTTCCTCCATCAATACCCCAATCCTATGCAACAAATATTAATAAAAGCATATCATGTAAAATACAATATTAATCAATCATGCAGTTTAGCCAATTTAAACCCTAGGGGTATATCGGTAATTTTGCTCTTTAGGGGTAATTTTCGTAACTTAGCAACTACACAAGCTACTTCAGTAATTTTCAATAGTTTTATGCAGTTTGGTTCCACCATCTAACTAACAGGCTAATTTGCCCATCTCTTACCCATATTGGTCCGTAAGCCCATTGGGCCTAGTTTTGGCCCATCGAGGCCCTCTTTTTTCGAAGTACGTTAAGACGTCACACAAACTTACTTACCACCTTGCGGTGCTAGATATAACAATTACTCTACATCTTGAGAGCATTCGCATACTCACAAGCCCATGAAATGCCGAAATTTCGGTATTTTTGCTTTTGCCGAATTGAACTAAGAAAGGGTGTTCGGTACACACCTGTTTCGCGACGACTGCTACTGAGATCTCTTCCGATGTCCTACAATTGATTAGCACAGTACTTATTTAAAAACCATAATCACTAAACCCACAACCTACTTATCCATGACCGAACCATGTCCCTAAAAGCCTTTGAAACTTTACCTTTTTGCCAAAATCGATAGCTAGCTCCGAATCTGATTGCTCCAACAACCCACACCTTCAATCCAACACTAAAGAAGACACTAATAATTGACAGAAAACGTCATTTAAAAACCCTTAGAGCCACATGCCCAAATCAACAGCCTCCCTAGATTTTAGGGACTTCGGCTTTTCCTAACTTTGTAAAATAGGACCAGATCTGAGATGATGAACACTTACCCCTTACTCCTTTTTAATCTCCACGCAATCTGGTGCAGATTTATCTTTCAAACGACGGTAGAACTCGACTCTCGGAGTTTTGAAGTTTCGGCTATAAGCCCCCAAATCTATGGTTTTTCGGCTTTTGGGTGATGAAGGAGATGACAATGTGGGGCTATAACCTTGATGTAGAATTGCCGACAGGTATCTAGGGTTTAGAAAAGATGATTTTCGTTTATTAGGCACAAAAATATCGAAGGATTTGGCTTGGAAGAAATCGGCACAACTAATGTATTTTTTGAGGTTTCGGCTTTTGTGGTTTCTGCACAAGTGTTGATGAACGCAGGTTTGATGAACAGTTTTGAAGAAGAAAAATGAAGAAAGAAGAATAGAGAGAATGGTGGTTTCGGCTAGAGAGGAAAAAAGAGAGAAAAGAACAACCCTAAGGTGTTTAAGCAGAAGAAAACGGCACCACTCAATACCCTAAGTGCCGAAATACTAACCTAATACCCCTCTGCCGAAATCCCCTTTCTAATTCCTCTAATTCGGCCAACTCCTAGCCTCTCTCCCAATCCCTTAAATCTCTCCCCTTATCACTCCTTAATCCAAGCGTTTAGACTGTTTCAAACTCTCCTCTAGCAGAATCCACCTGGACTCCAACACTTACCCCTCCAGCACTTAAAAATAAATGCATCTATTTGTCAACACAGGGAATCGATCCCATGCTTTCCCCAATGCTCCACACGCCACCTTTTTAGGAGCCTAGTGGCGTCACCCTTTCCACTTTACTAAGGCTCCTTTTGTGATGCAATTTGCCCATATCTCTATACAAGGGCCATCTAGCCAGAACCCCTAACTCCTAAGTCCAAAAATTCAAAAATTCAACCGGGTTTTGGCCAACACATGGGCCTTCTATAAGCCCATTTACCTACTCAAAATATTAATTTCACATCCAAATACAAAATTTTAAAATCTTTACAAAATATTGAAAACCGCGAATAAATCCGAAAATCAGGATGTTACAATCATTTTATTTCATCTTCTTCCCCAAATTCTATGGAAACCCTAGGAAAGAGAAAGAAAATCAAGCAAGCCTAATTGGGTAAGTAATCTCGTCCTATTTTTAGTAATTTTTATATTTTTGAGATCGAAATAACCTAATCTAATTATTTTGGAGGGATCAATTTGTAAAGTTATCAAAGTATTAAAATTTTTCAATGGATGAATATGTTGAAATTTTGAAATTTATGGTAGAAATTGAATGGTTGTTGATAGATAAACAACTTTTGTAAAGTGAATTTTCATGAAATTGTGATTTAGGGGCTAAATAGTAAAGATGTAAAATTCATGGAAAATTTCTGATTTTTATGAAATATGTGCTGTAAATGTTATATGTAAAAATCAGTTAGGCTTGGAATAAGGATTAAATGGAACGAATTTCATTTTCCGAGCCTAGGGATGAAGTCGTCATTTATGAAAGTATAGGGGTAAAATGGTAATTTTTCCTAGGAATTGAATTGAATTAAATTGATAATGAAATGGATTAAATTGATATTAAATTCATTGATATAGATACATATAGACCTAGTACAGAGTTGGATCAAGGAAAACAAAAAGTATTGGATTAGTAGATCCTTGTATACGAAAGCTTATTGAGGTAAGTTCGTGTAACTAGATTATGTATATTAATATGTTTGGACTTGAATTTTGAATATGTGTGAATTGTATAAATGTTTAATGTATAAAATTAATTACATGCCTAATATTGCTCGATAAGTATAAGTCCCATTTGAATAGATGAAATTCGATGGATACATGATTTCCCGATTGGTTGTGGTCTTGCATATGTTGCAGACACACCTTAGCTCGAAAGAGCATCCTATTATAAGCCTTCTCGGGCTTCCCGTTATATGGTTCCTGCAAGCATCTTGATCGCCAGTGATCCTACATGTGTTGTAGACTACCGCAGCTCTTTGTGAGCGTCCTGTTATACGATCAATTGTGATTCTGCATATATTGCAGACACAAACGCGGCTCTTTATGAGTGTCCTGATATAGGCTCTTTTTGAGCTTCCTGATATGGCTCACTTGAACTTCCAGTTATATGGCTATCTGGAGCTCTCTGATAATAATTCTTCAAAGTAATCTGTTAAACTCAATGAGCCTCCTGTTTTAAACTCTTATGAGTTTCTTGCTATATCCCGAATAAGCTTTTTGTTACATGGCTCATACGAGCAACTTGTTATATGGCTTGAGAGAGTGTTTCCTGATTATGTGCCCTAATGGGTACCCCTGGATATAAATTGACGGGTTTTCAGTTTTGTACATTTTAAGTATACTACATGAGCGTATCCATTGATATTTCAAATAAATTGAACGAGTAAAGTTTTGACATGGCTAAATTGAACTTGAAATGATCTGTCATGGAAATGTACATGTAATATGAAAGTTACTATATGATGAGCTTATCTTTGATTCTCGAAATTTATGTGGAATAATGACTAACATGTTTGAAGAAGTTGTGTATTTTAGGCTGTTAGCTAAATTGCTTGGATGCATTTTTGTATGCTTACCTTAAATGTAAATGAATGGTAAGTTAAAATTCCCATTATGCGAACTTATTAAGCATTAATTGCTTACTTTGTCTTACTTTCCTCAGTTTTATAGTGCTCGGAAGCTTGTAAAGGTTGAAATTGGTCGGAGCACCATTACACTATCCTTCAGCTTGTTTTGGTATAAATAGCAAATTTATTTTGGTATAATGGCATGTATAGGCTATCTTGGTCAGTGTTGGCACTTAAATGGTTAATTGTAATATAGCCATTGGAATGGCTAGTGATGATATGTTTAGTGAACATATATATATGAGATTATAATATGGTTAATATATGTGTGCTTGATATGGTTAGATTGAATTATGGTAAACATATATGTCTTACAAATGGTAAGTTTGAATACATGTGATGATATATCATGATAATGTTAATGTTGGCTTGGTTTTAACATTTTGAATTGGTTGGTATATGTATACAAGTAATAATGTAGGTACAAGGAAAAATTTGGATGAGAAATAAGGCTTGGAAATAGCCTTATTTTGTCCACACGGGTTGACACACGGGCGTGTCTCAATCGTGTGTGACACACAGCCATGTGCACGGGCGTGTGGTTTTGCCGTGTGTCTCCTGCATCTTAAAAATTAAGAAACAGAATGCTCGAAATTGGTCACACGGGTAGAAATACAGGCGTGTGTCTCAGCCACGTGAAACACATAGCCCAACATACGAGTGTGTGTCTTGGCCATGTGAATCCTACACCTAAGTCTCAAAAATTTAATTGTCCACATGGCCTAGCACACGAGTGTGTGGTTGGCCGTCTTGAGTGTGTGGCTGGCCGTCTTACCGAAGTCAGTAGCTACCCTAATTTGAACACGGGCTAGGACACGACCGTGTGCCTCATATCGAATGCCCACACGACCTAAGACACGGGTGAGTCACTTGGTCGTGTGAGCCACATGGCCTGATCACACGGGCGTGTGTCCCGTGCACCTAAGAAAAATTTTTAAATTGTGGAAAAAATTTTAAAATTTTGCGAAAACTTTTCTGAGTTTCCAATTTAGTCACTATTTGACTTTAACGTGTATTTTGGGCCTTAAGGACCCATTTAAGGGAAACTATGATTGATTTCGAATATGAATAGTAAATGATATGAAATTTTCTGTAATTGATCTGTAAACTTTGGTAATGCTCCGTGACCCTATTCCGGTGATGGATAAGGATTAGGGGTGTTACACTAACCTTTGGTTTTGGTACGTCTATAAAAGAAATATGGAAATGAGATGATGCATGGACTATTGATTTCGGTAAGTCATAGACATGAGTCTTGCATATGCATTGATATGAATACTCCTTCCTTAGTGCATAAGCTCTATATCTGGATCGACAAAAATGGGTATCAGAGTGTTGATACGTATGATGGTGAAAAGAAGAAAGGAGAAATGTTATTTTATGTTTCGCCTCTAGTGTACTGCCCCAAAACTCGACCTAGAAGTTTAGACCGAATCTCGGAGGTTACATTGATCACCGAAGTGATCATAGGAAAAATTTTAGTTTAACTATCTAGAAAACAAACGGTATTTAAGTTACGTAAAACTCTCCATTGTAAAATGCTGACATTACCAAAATTTCAATCCAAAAGATGCTTACGTGCGTAAAACCCAAAAGTCATACCTCAATATTCAAAATAAAATTTACAGAAAATACTTTATTAACCAGTTTTAAAAGTGTGACATTTTTGAGACCACCGTACACCAAGTTCAGCTACAGAAACAGAAAATGAGAGTACCTGTAAAGGGATAAACTGAGAGGGGGTGAGCTACACAAGCTCAGTGTGAGATCGGAACGACAGAAAAAAAAATTAAGTGCCACAATAAAAAAATATCACAATGGCAATCCGATATCCAAATAATCATCACAACCAGAACAGACAGATCAGTACTGAATGCGATGATTTATATACTGTTAATCTTGCAACCAGACAGACAGACAGACAGAATGCAAAACAAATGCATCAAAATGAAACCTACTCATCCAGCCAAACACCTCTTCGTTCCCCCATTCACACATCAAATGAGCTATAAAAAGCTCAACCAACCTTACACACCACATAAGACCTCGAAGGCCCATCCAACCCTACACACCACGTATGTAGATCAAAGCCACGTAAATAATAGTATGCAGCTGAGCTACCAGAAGTATCGTACTGTGTGGTAAACAGCTATATAGATGTATTGTAGTTGAAACTGCAAAATAAAATCAGACTTCTTTCTCTTTATATCTCAAACCCGAAATCATAATGCAAATGCAAGGATACACACCAAACACTATCAATTACACAGACACAGAAGCTCATAATTAGTCAATCAATTGTAGAATCGATGTACACAGTTTTCAGAAAGTCACACACTAGTTAAATAGAAGCGAAAGTACGCATGTTCAATCAACCAAATCCAGAATCACACATCATAATACTCAAATGTTAGGCACATTAACATTAACAAGTCACTTAACTAATGCAAAAATTGCATATACAGATATGTCCGAGTCAAAATAGAGTCCTGACTACCCTTACTAGGACCTAGCCAAGGGTCGAAACACACAGAACCACAAACAGGTCATGAATTAAAACAGTACAAAAATTAGTGAGATAGGGCCATACGACCATGTGCCCCAGTTGTGTGGAAATGCCCAGGCCATGTGGTGGTCTACACATCCATGTGAAAGCAATACACGCCTGTGTGGAGGGGGCACACGCCCGTGTGAGCAGTCCGTGCAACTCATTGTCCAAAAATGCTGAAAATTAAGAACAGAGGAGACACGGTCGTGTGGATATCTCACACGCCCGTGTGGGACATATGCCCACGTGGCCAGCCGTGTGGCACCAAAATTCACCCCAAAACCCTAATTTCTAATTTCATAAGGCCGTGTGAGCTACCCATGTGGGGCATACGCCCATGTGGCCACCCATGTGATCACGAAACCACACTGAAATAGGCTGTAAAACATGCCTTTGATGTTGAAACGATCCCAACACTCAATAACATAGAAATACATCAAAAACAGTCAGAATTTCAAGCAATTCCACCACAATCAACCCTTCGATTGGTCAACAAAAACACACAAAATATGTCGAAATTCACATATCCAAAATAAAATTTTAATAATGAAAGGAAAGTTTTTGAACCCATACTTGAATTCACGATTCCAATACCAAAGAAGATCTGAAATCCTCCTCAACACAATTCTGAAATCTCAATTACACAAACAAAAAACCCATATCATCACCATACCATTCTAACACATATGAATAACCTAAAATTGCTCTACCAAAAACCAAGAACACCACTTACCTTTGCTCGAAACCTTGTACTATCCAAAAACCATCAATGAAAATTAAAGATGAGAACTTAAAGGAAGAGAAAAGTATAATTTTTAAATCCTGAAGAAAAATAAAAAGAAGAAAAGAAATAATAAAATCTGACAAGAGAGAGTAGGGAAAGAAACAAGAGAACGTGAAAATCACTTTGGAAAGTTTTTATCCAAAAATATCATTAAACTAAAAGTTAAAATAGGTATTTTAGACTTTAAAACCAAGTTAAATTAAAATTATTTCCCCAAACCATACACATGACGGCTCGAACTCAGAACCTAGAGGTACACTAACACACAATAAACCACTAGACCAGCAGGCCCATTCTATCACCTAAACGCGCAATTAAACACAATAGCACAGCCTACTCACTGACCCTAACCCCAAAGCTCAAAACACATAACCCCAAAATTCAGGGTGTTACATCCGTTATGGCACTTTGATGCAAACCATTATCGGTGAATACCCGGCCTTGCAAGGGAACACTTATGTGTTCAAATTAACAAAGAGGATTTGTAGAGGTTCGGTGGTATAATTGGTCTATGGGCTTTACAGTACGACATGATGGAAATATTAGTTATTCGAAACAAGGATCAGAAGGTAGCACAAGGAATAGGGTATATTAGTATAAAGATGCATAAATGTGTTTAGATGATATGTGGACATTTCCATGAAGTGTAAAAACGTACATGAAATGGTTATAAAAGTTAGTTTACAGTGGTGAAATGAATGAATGGATGGAATGCAATGAGTGTAGTAAAGAGAATGATCATGGCTAGGCCATGGGACCGATCAGAGGTTATATGCCTAAAATGAGTAAGACCATAGCTGAAAGATGTTATGACATCATGATAGAAATGAGTAAGTCTATAGTTGAAAAACACTATGACATCATGTGAAAGCACGTTAGAATGGCTAAATAGGACCAAGAATGTAATACCCCTAACCCATTTTCGTCGTCGAAATAAGGTTTTAGAGCATTACTAGAGTTTGCAGAACATATACAATTAATTTATTTTATTTACTATTCATATTCGAAACCAATCACATTTTACCTTAAATGAACCATCGAGGTCCAATTTACACATTTGAAACAAGTCGGGACTAAATCGGGAACTCAGGAAATTTTTCGCAAAATTTCAAAATTTTTCTTAGATGCAGGGGACACACGCCCGTGTGGTTAGGCCGTGTGAGCCACACTGTGAAGTGACACGCCTGTGTCCTAGGCTGTGTAGGCATTCAATGTAAGGCATACAGCAGTTTCCCAACCCGTGTCCATGCCCGTGAAACTCTCTGACTTGGGTCACACGGCGGCCTGTGTGCTAAGCCGTGTGGACAATTTAATTTTCTAAAATTAAGTGCAGGGGTCACACGGCCAAGTCACAAGCCTATGTGCTAGGCCATGTGACACACACGACTGAGATACACACCCATGTGAGCAATTCAAAGCATTTTGTTTCTCAAATTTTAAGATGCAGGGGACACACGGCCAAACACACGCCTGTGTACATGGCCGTGTGTCACGCACGGCTGAGACACATGCCCGTGCCTCTGCCTATGTTGACAAAACAAGGCTATTTCTAAGCCTTATTTCTCACCCAAACTTGTCTTCCACCTAAATAAATGTTCCAACACACATGCACTAACCAATCCAAGACATTAAAACCAAACCAAAACCAACACCAATCCAAGACATTAAAACCAAGCCAAAACCAATCTTATTCATGATATACTACTACATTGTTTAAGTATCCATCTTACCTTTTTGATCAAACATTCATTTAAATATGCTTGTACCTATTATACCATTTTGTGCATATTCATATCAACATAATACAACCTCACGTATATATATACACAAAATATATCATCACTAACCATTCCAATGGCTATTTTCAGCCAAAACATTTCATAATTTGGTCTAATTTAGCCTACACATGCCATTATACCAAAAATAGTTTTGCTAATTATACAATTTGAGTTGAAGGATAGTGTGATCTTGATGCAACCTGCTCCAACCTTTTCGAGCTTCTGAGTACTAAAACACAAAGGAAATAAAAAGAGTAAGCATTTAATGCTTAGTAAGTTCGTATAACAAGAATTTAACTTATCAATCATGTTCATTCAATGTAAGTATACATACATGCATCCAAAAAATTTTGGCCAATTACTTAAGCACATGCTTTCATCAAACAAGTTAGTCATGAAATTTACGTGATTATCATGAAATTGAAGATGAGCTCATTGTGCAACCGTTTCTAGGTATTTCAGGGATATTAGAGATATAATTCATATAAATCTCATATTTTCTCAGTTCAAGAGTTTTGCTCGTCGAATTACTAAAATATCGATGGATCCCAAGTAGTACACTCGAGATGTACAAAACAATGATCTGTCAATTCATATTCGAAGGTACCCATTAGGACACATAATCAAAGAGCACTTTCTCGAGCCATAAAATAGGATTCTCATGTGAGCCATGTAACGGGAAGCTTATCCGGGCTATAACAGGAAACTTATAAGAGTTTAAAATAAGAAGCTTATTGAGCTTAACAGGTAACTCCGAAGAGTTATTATTATAGAGCTTCGGATAACCATATAACAAGAAGTTCAAGCGAGCCATATCAGGAAGTTCACAAAGAGCCTATATCAGGACGCTCATAAAGAGCTGCTGTATGTCCGCATTATATGCAGGATCCATACCGATCATATAACATAACATTCACAAAGAGCTGTGGTATGACCGCAACACATGCAGGGTTAATACCGATTGGTGTGCTCGTAGGAACCATGTAACGGAAAGCTCGAGAGGGCTTATATAGGTTGCTTATAAGAGCTATGGTGTGTCCACAACATATGCAGGTTCATAACCAGTATGGGAAATCCTATATCCATTGAATTTCATTTATTCAAATGGGATTTAATGTTTATCAAGCATTATTAGATATTTAATCAATTTCATATAAATGGAAATTATACAATTTACATATACAACATTTAATTCAAACATATAAATGTACACAATTTAGTTACACGAACTTGCCTCAACACTTGCTCGTGTATGAGAATCTATTAATCCTACACTTTTTCTTTTCCTCGATCCAATTCTGTACTAGGTCTATCTAGATCTATACGTGTAAATTTAACTCAATTTAATGAAATTCATATTCAATTCAATCAAATTCACATTTTAGGTAAAAGTACCATTTTGTCCCTATACTTTTAATTAATCAATTTCGTCCCTAGGCTTGAAAAATGAAATTCATTGATATGAACTCGCCTCAGTAATGATTCTAGTCGTTTATGTTGCCCGATCATTAAAATGGAGAAGTATCATTCTTGAACAGAGTATTGATTGAATTCAGCTAAGTAAGGCTTTAAACAAAGGGGTATGTGATAGTTTAAGACAATTAAGGGATATGGATCGGTTTAACAAGGAACTTGGTGGTTTGAAAAATGGTAATGTGGATGGTTTGAATGGCTTTAAGGTCAAGAAAGAACTAGCACTAAAAATAAAGTACTAGCCCAAATCTTATAGGACACTTAAAGGTTGATAGAAGGATAGATAAACTGTGACCCACTATCTATATGGAGATGGGAACTAGTAGGTAAAAGGGTGAATGACACACTCTGTTTAAGAGTGATAAGTTCGAAAAGAATAGGATGATGCCACTAGAAAACTAGATAAGTCATGCTGAGTCTAAAATGAAATAGGAGAGTTGAAAACTCAAAAAATGTTATAAACATTAATCAAAGGATCAAAAGTCTCCTAAACAAGCTGATTACAAAATATTTATAGTGCTACATGAGACCTAGCTGAAAAGTCACATGAATTCAGCTTTAATGTGTGGTTATGAGCTGAAATAAAACTTAATTACTAAGCAAAAACTCTTGAAATCTGTAAGCCTAAGTAATAGCAACTATTAACATGATTTAATGTTCCAATTCAGCTGAATAAATGAGCTAAAAACTTAAGCTGGAAGAGTTCAACATTTTGAGCAGTCAAACGACTTCAATTCCTTCATTAAATTAGCCTTGGGTAGCTAAATAGACACCAGCAACATTTATAATGCTCTCCTTTAATTTTTGTCCATTGCTATTCTTGAACAACTCCTTGGAGAAGAGGAATAGGCTGCTGAAATTTAATGGCGCATAATGCTCTTCTTTAAATGTTGTAACAGCTCCTTGAATGTAACTGATTCCAACTGAATAGTCATATTTAACACTTTGTAACAGCTCACTTGGAATTAACTTATTCCAGCTGAAAAGTCACCTACAAGCTTTAACAAACACATTAACAACACATTTAAACACACTATACTTAATAAACACTTTTAACTCTTAACTTAATTTAATAAACTGTAAATGAACATATTTAAGACATGTAATAGGCTGGACATATTAAAATTATGTATGAACTAACACTTAATTAAAATGGCCAGAATTTAGACACATTTATTTAGACTAAACTATATTAACTAACTTAATTAAATAGCTAGCAGCTTTAGAACGCATGGACTAATTGAGCTGAACCAAATTAACTAATTTAGCTAAGCAAGTAATTATTCCAACAACTAAAACGAAATAAATTCAAAACAAGCAAACAAGCTTATTGAGCTGGAAATGAGCTTAATTAAGCTCAACGAGCTGTGATTAAGCTTCATTTTGCACTTGGGCTCCTTGAGTTTAGGCCACTCTCGATGACGTCGAGTTGTGTCGAACTATGATGCAACCAGGTTCGCATCATTCATGCAATTTAATCCTTATTCCATGCCTAGCCAAATTTTTCATATAACAATTATATCCCATGCAATTCATAAAATTCATAAATTTTCTGTGAATTTTACATCTTTACAATTTAGCCCCTAAATCATAATTTCATGAAAATTTCCTTTACAAAAGTTGTTTATCTATCAACAACCTTTAATTTTCTACCATAAATTTCAAAATTTCAGCATACTCATCCATGGAAAAAATTTTATACTTTGATAACTTTACAAATTAATCCCCAAAATAGATAAATTAGGTTACTACGATCTTGGAAATATAAAACTTACTAAAAACGAGACAAGAATTCATACCTAATTGTGCCAAAACAACTTGCTGGAACTCACTTTCTCTTAGCTAGGGTTTCCATGTATTTTAATTTGGGGAAGATGATGAAATAAGAAGATATTAGCTTATTTCCATTTTTAATTAATTCAATTTCCAATTTAGTACTTTTCTTTTTCTAATTTTCCATGGATGAATCATCATAAATATCTACTAACTTCTATTAATGGTCTATTTGCCTTGTAAGGACTTTAAATTTTGAATTCCATAGCTATTTAATCCTTCTAGATACTAGAATTAAACTTTTTCATTTTATGCAATATGGACATTTCTATAATTAAACATGAAATCGGTAAAATTTTCTTAACGAAATTTTCACATGTCATTCCTGTCATAATGCAGACCATGCAATAATATTAAAATAAATTTCTTTCTGACTCAGATTTGTGGTCCCAAAACCACTGTTCTGATTGAATTGAAATTGGGCTACTACAGCTCTCCCCCTTAAAGAATTTTTGTCCTAAAAAACCTTACCAAGAAAAGATTCGGATATTGTTTTCTCATTGTTTCCTCCGATTTCCATGTAGCTTCTTCTATTCCATGTCGTTGCCAAAAAAATTCACTAAAGGTACCTTTTTATATCTTAACTCTTTTGTTTCACGTGCCAAGATTTGGATCGATTCCTCACTGTAAGTCATGTCAGGCTGAATCTCAACTTCTGTCGGGGATATAACATGTAAAGGATCTGGCCGATATTGTTGCAATATAGACACGTGAAAAACATTATGAATTCTGTCAAGCTCTAGTGGTAATGCTAATTCATATGCAACAGGTCCGATTTTTTCTGTGATCTCATATGGCCCGATGAATCATGGACTCAATTTTCCTTTACGGTCAAACTGGAGAACTTTCTTCCAAGGTGATACTTTCAAGAATACCTTGCCTCCGACTTGAAATTCTATCTTTTTTCGTTTAAGATCGGCATAAGGGCTTTTGACGATCAGAGGTTGCTTTCAAACTATCCCAAATCATCTTTACCTTTTCTTCAGTCTCATGGACTAAATCAACTCTGTGTATATTTTTCTCACTGAGCTCTATCCAATATAACGGAGTTATACATTTACGACCATACAGAGCCTCATACGGTGCCATATTAATGCAGGACTGATAATTATCATTGTATGCAAATTCAACTAAAGGTAAATACTTTTCCGAATTACTTTCGAATTCTAGAACACAACACTGAAGCATAACCTCTAGTATCTATATTACACATTCGGATTGACCATCGGTTTGAGGATGAAATGCGGTACTGAAATGTAACTGTGTACCTAAAGCTTCTTGTAACTTGCTCCAGAACCGGGATGTAAACTGGGGATCTCTATTCAGAAATAATGGAGACTAGTACCCCATGTAATCTAACAATCTCAGAAACATATAACTCTACTAACTTGTCCAAAGAAAAATCCATACTTACTGGAATAAAGTGTGCAGACGTCATTAAACGGTCAACGATTACCTAAATAACATCTTTCTTTTTCAGAGATAGGGGTAATCCCAATACAAAGTCCATTGTAACTTTTTCCCATTTCCATTCCGGTATTGTTATTGGCTATAATAATCCCGAAGGCACTTGATGTTCAGCTTTAACTTGCTGACATATCAAACATTTAGATACAAATTTAAAAATATCCCGTTTCATTCTCGACCACCAGTACATCTTTTTCAAATCATTGTACATTTTGTTACTTCTCGGGTGAACAGTCATAGTACCATTATGAGCTTCGTTCAAAATATTCAGTAAGTTCTGAATTCCTCGGTACATATATTCTGCCTCTGAATAACAAGCAATCATCAGATCCAATATGAAATTCTTAATCGGAAATTGACTCACAGTTTACCTGTTTAGCCTGTAACTCATCATCATTTTTCTGAGCTTTGCAAATCTACTGCAGAAATGTCAGTTTAGCTTTTAACTCAGCTATGATTGAACCATCATCTATCAATGAAAACCAGATATTCATTGCTCACAAAGTAAACAAAGATTTTCTACTCAGAGCATCAGCAACCACATTGGCTTTTCCTGAATGATAATCAATAACCAGATCATAATCTTTCAATAATTCAAGCCACCTGCGTTGTCTCAAATTCAAGTCTTTTTGCGACATCAGGTACTTCAAACTTTTATGATCAGTGAATATGTGACATTTTTCACCAAACAAATAGTGTCACCAAATTTTCAATGCAAACACAATGGCTGCCAATTCTAAATCATGTATCGGGCAATTTTTTTCATGTGGATTTAGCTGGCTAGAAGCATAGGCTATTACTTTACCTTCTTGCATCAAGACATAGCCTAAACCATTCAATAATGCATCAATATAAATCACAAATTCCTTACCTAATTTAGGCTAAACTAACACTAGTCTTCTGTCAACAAGGTTTTCAATATGTCAAAACTCTGCTGACATTTATCAGTCCATTCAAACTTCACATCTTTCTGGAACAAACAAGTCATTGAAGAAGCTATCATAGAAAATCCTTTTACAAATCTTCGATAATATCCAGGTAGTCCCAGAAAACTTCTAACTTCTGACACATTTTTCAGTGGTTTCCAGCTAACAATTGCTAAAATTTTATTCGGGTCAACTCTGATGCCTTCAGCAAATACTATATGTCCTAGAAAACTAACTTCCCAAAGCCAAAATTCACATTTACTAAATTTGGCATACAGTTGTTTTTCACGCATTGTTTGCAAGACAATTCTCAAATGATCAGCATGTTCATTTTCATCTTGAGAATGTACTAGGATATCATCAATAAATACTATCACAAATCTGTCTAGATACGGTCTAAACATTATGTTCATCAGATCCATAAATACCGAAAGTGCATTAGTCAAACCGAACGGCATCACAAGAAATTCATAATGCCCTTACCTAGTTCTAAAGGCTATTTTTGGTACATCTGATTCTTTTACCCGTAGTTGATAATAACCAGAACGAAGATCTATCTTAATAACCAGAACGAAGATCTATCTTCGAGAATATAGTGGCACCTTTCAACTAATCAAAAAAGTCATCAATATGAGGCAGTGGATATATATTCTTTATTGTGACTTTGTTGAGTTGCCTGTAATCAATACATAACATCAATGATCCATCTTTCTTTTTAACAAATAAAATCGGTGCACCCTAAGGTGATGAGCTAGGTCGAGCAAAACCTTTGTCAGTCAGTTCTTACAATTGTGCTTTAAAATCTTTGAATTCTGTAGGGGCCAATCTGTAAGGTGCTATAGATATCGGTGTTGTCCCTGAAATAAGGTCTATGGAGAATTCTACTTCTCTGACTGGTGGTAATCTGGGTAATTCTTTCAGAAACACATCAGGAATCTCATAAACAATCGACACTGACTTAGGCTTAGTTTGGATGGGCGGTGTGTTTACCTTCGGTGAGGTTAAAAACAGCGGTGGCGGTGAGATTAGTTACAGTAGCGGTGAGATTGGATACTGTAGCGGTGAGATTAGAAACAACGGTGGAGTGTGTGTTTGGATTCAAATGCAGCTGTAGCGGTGAGGTGAAAATGAAAAATGACTATTAAGGACATCATATTAGAATTGATATATAATAGAAGTTTTTAAATTATTTTACTTATATAAAATTATTAAAATATGTGAATTTATAAATTCATTTAATAAAATATTAAAATGTATCTTTTAATATTTTATTATAAATATTTTAATGAATTATATAATCAATTTAAATTATTTATTAGATAAAATGATAATAATTTTTAATTTTTTATAGTTAAATATTATTTTATAACAATGATAAATATTATTTTCGGAAATAGTAACATTATACTTGGATCAAATTTTGAAGTATCTAAACGAATGATTTTCAATAAAAAATATATATCTATTAACATAAGACATAACAAGTTTCATTATTACTAGAAATTAGGTTTTGATACAAATTTGTTTTTACAAATATTGATTCATTAAACTATTTGCAGTGGTTTCCCTTAACATTGCAATTTCAAGGTCACTTTCACTGTTAGAAGAACTCGATTCACCTCTATCAAAATGGCCTGAAGAGATTGGCATGTCGGGTATATTCTCAAATTATCGAAAATCCTCATCATTTGACCAAGCATGTCTTCGAATGTAATTATGCAAAACCATTTTTGCAATAACTATTAAAACTTGCTTGTCGAATGAATAGCTTGGAATATCTCTTAATATTGGCCATTTTTTTTCCAAACTCCAAATGTTTGTTCAATCATAGAGCGTAACGAAGAATGGGCATGATTAAAAATTTCTTTTTTTCCAGATGCTGGATGATTACCTCGATGAAAGTCAGGTAAATGATATCGTTCCCCCCTATATGGACCTAGAAAACCTGCCATTTGTGGATATCCTGAATCCACAAGATAATATTTTCCTATAAAAAAGTAAAACATAACATCAGTTTAAAAATAAATTAAAAATTTTAATATTGTTTTTTATGTAAAGATTAATTAATAAAATTAAAGTTCAACCTGGTGGAGGGTGTGGAAACTTTAACTGTTGTTTTCTAAGTGCTTGCAACAAAATTCTACTGTCATGTGTTGTTCCTTCCCAACCAAGAAATGCAAAAATAAAGCACATGTTGAAGTCACAAACTGCCATAATATTTTGAGTTGGTTCACCTTTCAGTCCGATATAAGGTATTTGACAAGAAGGCGAAATGCATGCTTTTATGTGTGTTCCATCTATGGCCCCAATACAATCCTTTAAAATAAATACAAGTAATGAGATAAAAGTTAGAAATAATTTATATTTTAAAAATATAAAGATTGTGTAAATTTTACCTTAAAGTGAGGCCAATATCTTGTATCATGTTGAATATGGTTCGGTACTTCCTCAAATTGACCTTCAATGGGTTTAATCGTGTCTATTCCCATTCGAGCAAATATATGTAACATATCAGTAAAAATTCGAATAACGGTTTCCCCAGATCGTTGAAATCGCTCTGCTGCATTTGAATTTGATTCTCTATTTCCAAGAATATACAATGATAATGCTAACTTCTCCATCGCAGATACCTTCCCATGCTTTAAGCCATAATTTGTTTGCAAATCATGCAACAAGCTGTGAAATATATTTTTTGGCATCCTAAAACTATTCATGCAACGATCATCATGCCCATTTAATACTTCGTCCACCCACATTTGACCTGTATAATTTGAATCCATACACGGTTGCTTAGTGAAATAAGTTTCATGGTGTAGCAATACACTGCTTAACACTTGTTCTTCCTCTTCATGATAATTGTTGTGCTGAACTTGTGTAACAATTGTGGCTATTCTTCGTTGAGCTTCTTCACTTAATTCAGGGGTATCATAATTCATATAAAAACTATTACACATATGGTTAAATTCATCCATAACCTGAAAAAGTAATCAAATAAAAATAAATTAATAACTTGTGACATTCTATACAACATAAAAAATTGAATAAAATCATACCTAAAAATACCAAACATAAAAAATGTAACACCCCCACGGCCGAGACCGTCGCCGGATTCGAGCTTGAGGTGTTAATAAACCTAATTTTATCATTCGGACAATTTTAAACCATTGACTTCAACATTTGTATTAAGTTGTTCATCTATGTCACGGTCACTAAAAAAATCATATCTTGAGTTAAAAAAATCAAAATTAAGATCCATAAATTTTCCCAGAAACTAGACTCATATATCTATTTACTAATTTTTTTATAGAATTTTTGGTTTGGCCAATTAGTACAGTTTATTAGTTAAAGTTTCCCCTGATTCAGGACTCGACAGCTATGACCCCTGTTCACTACGAATCATTTTTCCCTCTGTAAAAAATTCAAATGACTATGTCGTTTGTTTCTATTAAAAGTATACTGAATAAGAAATCTGCACATATAAAATATGTCTCTTAATTAGTTTTTTACAATTTTAAATGAATTTTCAACATCAGAACAGGAGATCCAAAAATCGCTCTGGCCCTGTTTCGTAAAAACTTAAATATCTTATAATACCTCTCATTTGCTTATTTCGTTTCTTCCATATGAAAATAGACTCATCAAGCTTCAATTTTATAATTTATTCGTCATCTAATCCTATCTCTACTATTTTTAGTGATTTTTTAAACTCACGTCATTGCTGCTGCAGGATTCTGTTTTATAACAAAGTTCACCTTTTTTATGAATTTTCAAGGACTAGGTAGTACATTAAACATACATGACATATAGACATAGCCGAATTTCCTAGTATCCATAATAGCCCATAGTCTACATGAAAATTAGATTATTACCTTCAATTTTACCCTTTTTACAATTAAGTCCCCTTTTTAGAAGTTTTCACATAAAATCAGTAGGTACAAGTTAAACACACACTAACACATCATATTCCTTCATTATTCATCAAATTACAATTATGTCACACATGGGTAAATTTTCATACATGCATTCTAGCTCAAAATATTACTAAAAAATGATAGAACATGCTTTCTAGATTTTAAAATCGAAAAGAACATTAAAAATGGGCATGGAAATCACTTACAATCAAGACTTGAAATGTTGAAAACCCTAGCTATGGTGTTAGGAGAATTTCAGCAGCTTCTATGGAGAAGATGAGCAGATTTTTTTGTGTTATTTTCCTTTTTTAATGGCTATATTTACCATTTGACAAAAATGCCCTTAATGCCTTTCTTTATAATCTTTCATGTACAAGCCCATTTTTTTCCAAAATTTTAGAAATTGGTAAATATTTAAAGCCTCGTAATTAATATTCCAAATCAATTTCATACTAAAAACTTCTAGAATGCAAGTTTTGCAACTTATTCCGTTTAGTCCCTAATTTCAAATTAAGCATTTTACGTATAGAATTTCTTCACAAAATTCTCACACAGTCATGCATTCATATCATAAACCTCAAAATAATTATAAAATAATTATTTCTATCTTGGATTTGTGGTCACAAAACCACTATTCCGATTAGGCCCTAATTCGGGATATTATAAAAAATATGATACATTAGGTTTACGTATAAAAAAGTAGATCATACATTAGTTTTGCATATAAAAAAAGTAGATAATACATTAGGTTCACATATAAAAAAGTAGATCATACATTAGTTTTACATATAAAAAACTAGCATAGTTATATTACAATAATAATTCTAAGGAGCTTATGGTGGAGGTGGTGGATGGTATGATTGGAAGGGGAATAAGGATGTTGCTACCAAGGATGAAAATGATGCAATCGGATTTTGTTCAGCATACTCACGTCGAAGCCACCAAACTCTAACATCTGGATCTAAGTTCAAAAACACTTCTCGTTTCACCGGTATTTGGAATATTTTGATGGCAAAATAGTACAGTTCATCTTTTTTTGGAATTTCATCTTCCAAATCACGCAAAGCATCCATTGCATTTGAAATAGAATATTCAGAGTGAGGAAAAATAATTTCATTGATTGACTTCCTTGGACTAGCCATACTCTCACACAATTTCTCAATATGAGTAGCTAATGAATTTCTTGATGATTTTCTACTTGAACTTGATTTTTTTCCTTTACCGTGTACAACCCCAAGTATTTCCTTTCTTCGATTAGGAGTTTCATGAGAAGGGTTTGATGGTACCTCATTAGGAGGGATATCTTCATTCTTATTGCTATTTTCATCTGAATCACCAAATCCTTCATTAAGTGTATCATCTCCCATAGGAACCCCACTTGGAAGAACACCGGACGAAGGTGCCCATGCATTCTCTCCAGTGGCTACAATGCCACCAAACATTTGCCATATTAAATCATTCAATCGTGGTTCAATTCCTTTCTTCTTAGATCCTTTAAAATCAGGATTTTCCTACATAAAATGTTAAATGTTAAATGTTATACTCAGATTTCTATAGTTGTAAATGATTAATTTCAATAAACTTTATGCATTAAAATAATGACAATGTTAACACTAACCTGTATTTTTTCAGCCCACCATTCTTCGGTAGCATCGACCGTCCTTTTAGATGGACACCATCCAATACCTGTAGAGTCCTTAAGCAACTCCCTCCATAACCTCCATTCCTTTTTTAATGTATCCCACTTATTTTTCAATTGAGGTTTTCCATAATTTTTTTGTGTTTTTGCTTGAAAAAGAGCAACAACATTTTCCCATCCTTTTGAGTTTAGATGAGTTGTCGGTCTATTACCAGCATTGACTTCATTCACGCAAAGTTCACAAAATATCAATGTCAGCTCGTCATCCCAAACAGCTTTTGTTGCTAAGGTACTATCTCTCTCCACAAATTTTCGTGTCTTTACCATCTATTATTATTATTTTGAAATCAATAGGGCATTAAATAACACAAGTGTAAGCATAAATCAGTATGTAAGCATAAATCAATAATACAATAGGGCACTAGGCAGCAAAAATGAAATCAATATGTCCTACTTTGGACAACATAAATCAGTAAATAAAACAGGGCATTAAATAACAAATAACTTGTGCAGATACATATAACTCCATCAAAGAAGTGTAAGCATAAAGAATCTTCCAAAATGAGATGCAATTCATGTGTCATGTGTCATGTAGATATGAAAATAAAATAAGAAGAAAGAACAAAAGCCATAGTACCAACAGGAAAATTTCACTCAATAGAGCAAAGAACAATCCATACCTCCAACTATAAATAGTATTCTTGTTATCCAAAAGTTAGCATACATCCTGTTATTCATGTTTTTTCATGCATATGGTCTTCAACTGTATGCATTCAATATTACTAATTAACTTTAGAGGCAGTAATTCACCAAAGATGCATTCTTACAATAATTCTGGCGATAACAGAGTAGTTAAGAATTATATCAATGCCATGTAGGTGATCAATTACTTACAGTTCCAAACACAACAACGTCGAAAGTAGTATGATACTCAAAATTTGGAGTTGGAAACTCAGGAGTGGGATAAGCAAAAGTAAGAGGAAGCTCAGGGCAGCTCAAAATGATGTACCTACAACAAAAAAGTAACTCAAGCATTAAGATTACCAATCATATTTAAATTTATTTACGTTATGAACCGAAAAGGCTTAAATTTATTTACGTTATGAACCGAAAAGGCTAACATGTTTAATTGAATTGTGGATGGCAATGAATTATATGTTAAGAGTTTATAGAGAATGATAAATGACAATTGTATTTCGGAGAAGCAAGGGTAAATGATATGAGTATGAATCTAGTAATGGCTAAGTGTAATAGCCGAATGTGCTATGAATTAATATAAGTGAATGGTAACTTAAATATATTGTATCATGTAATGACCGAATGCATTATGAAATTGGATATTAGTCAATGCTATAAAGTGAATGAAATTACTATGTGTGATATTCAGGCTAAGAGCCTAACAGGCTAGTTGCCGTTGAAATGATTTCAGGTTAAATCTAGCAGGCTAAGTGCCGTTGAATTATTCCGAGCATGATATTAATGATATACCTACAAGGTAGTGATATACCTAAAGGTATGAAAACAATAGGAATGCAAACAGCCTAGCATGCTCAATAATAATCTCAGTGGAGATATACCAAAATTTTCTAGTTCAGTCAAATTTGTTCATACAGGGAATAGCTTACTTCAAAACAAAAATGAAATGAAAATTTGCTCAAATAATTTAAAAGAAATCAGAAATAAAGTAAATTATGCTAAATCAAAGCAATATAGGATCATGAATTATATAATCAATTTAAACTATTTATTAGATAAAATGATAATTATTTTTAATCTTTTATAGTTAAATATTCTTTTATAACAATAGTTTCCCTTAACAGCAGGAATAGCTCATTTTTGCCTAAACATTTTGCATTTTTCCAAGTAGAAAAATTCTCAGAGGAGATTAGAGCAGTCACTAAGAAAGAAAAGTTAAGCAAAGTAACAACAAATCTAAAGAAGCACTTTGTTTATGGAAACTAAAATTTGTGCAATATAATACACAAAGATGTTCCATTCCATCATCTAAAGCATTACTTATCTCCTCACTTTCGCTTGTTTAAGAGCCCTGATACGATAACAAGATATATGACAAATTTTAACTTCAATAATCATAAATTGCACCTTGGCAGATCCTTTAATTGGTCTGGAATCACTGGTGTCTTGCATGTGACTATCTACTTTTGTAGATCCAGATGTCAAGAATGGATTTTCAGAAGAGCTTAGAGATGACTCCAGATCAATAACTGAGCTTCTATTCAGTGGTGATAAAGTAATGACTGAAAAGCAATGACTTGTATTCTTCCCACCTGAAATTATCACAATTATATTTATTGAGCTTTCCGGGGTTAACAAGAACTTCTATAATGAAGCACTAACCTTGTTTGTATCTTCACTAAAACAAGAAAATATGAGCCCAATAAATCCAGAATCTAGAAGTTGATACATTGCCTGAGTCCGCACATCTGCAGAAGGTAAAAGTAGAAAATCTTTTCAATGCCCCGCAATCAATCATAAATATGACACTATCTAACAAGAAATAACCAAAAGTGGGCTTCAGTTAAAAGTAATGACCAATAAACAATCCCACTGTGCCTACACAATGAAGAATCCTCTTCGTTAAGTTTCACCAATAAGCAAACACTCTCCTATCAGCTACACAATGTCATGCGTTCAAATCTTAAAGATGTGGTTCCATACTTGCCAGGTTGAAAATTAACTGGACTAGAAAACCAATCATTTTAACTTGCAACCATTGGATTAAATATAAAATATATCCAATAGTTAATAGGAGAGTGTGACCGAAAATTGAATAACCTAGACATGCAAAAAGGACTAAGCACCTGCCCATTCAATAATTCATGATACAAGTAAACAAACAAAAACAACTTAGGATTTCAAAAAGGGAACTGTACATGTGAAATTTCTGCTCAAACTGAAACAAAAGAGTGCACATACAAAGATTATCATGTTATTCTCCCAACTTATTTCAATATAATGCTTCAAACAGACGAATATATTTTCGTATCAAAAAGCTAGGTCAGCAAATTAAGATTTTTTGCAAAAACAAAACTAAAATGTTCAAAACTTACCAACATGAGAAGGAATAACAGTAATATGGGGATGTGAATGGTACCACCCAATAACTCGTGTTGTTCTGCCTCGATGCAGTCATTCTGTATCTTGAAGTTAATTTCACAACAAAGCTAAGAATCTTGAGCATGTCACTAAATCAGAACACACGAAATATATTTCTAGTAAAAGTTATACTAGCTCTACATTTTTATGCCGATGACATTTGGTGTAAGTTGCAGAAATTAACAAATTCAAGTTAGCTCTAAAAATGGCTTTTGGTGAAAGCAGCTAAGGAGAAAAAATTATCATTTCAAATTAAACACAGTTCAAGCACATTTATAAAAACTAAAGCTTTAGATAATAAGGCAATTGCTAACGAACACAAAAAACTAGTCTCTTCTAGACACTTAGCATGATTTACAAGATTTAAATCATCACTAGGAATCACTGGAAAGGCCAACACTAGTGACCAGAGAACTAATTTTCTTTTATACTGTAATGAACACAAAATCAAATGTCAATTCATTAACAACAAAGAAAAAATGCACAAAGTTTTAAGGATATATCAGCTTGAGCTGATGCAGCTGCCAACTGTTTAGCATTTGTCTCAACTTGGTCCTTCTGCCGATCAGATCGTGATTGTGGTGATGCTCCCCATATCAATGCAGTGACATTTCCATCTTTTGAGTATTGGAATTTGCAAGAGGTGAACAAAGGAACATAAACTGAATCATAAAATCCAGAAAATAGAATGACAAAAGTGCAAGACAAACCAATCATATTACAGAGCAATACTCTTTGTCATATGAAACCAATGTTTAAAAAGATCAGATTTATCATCAGTTAAGTTACGTATAAAGAGATTCAAGTTCCTAGGACTGTGTTTCAGTAAAAATGGCTTATTGAATGCAACAATCCACAAAGTCAAAATGAACCAAAGGTAGATACACTTTCAACATTGTTTTTTAGAAATACATAACAAAAACTACATCTGCTAATGTATAAAATTAATGCAATTAAGGGATTTTCCACATCAAAATCAGGAAAGAGTAAGGTGTGAATTTCTTCAGTTTATTTGCATTATCCAAACTAAACAAGAAATTGGTAAAATTCAGCCCCTTAAACAAAAAAAAATTAAGATATATAATCTATTGCTTACTATAAGCACACACATTCAGAAGAAAAAATCAAAGACTAAAGTACTTCCCAAGGATCCAATTAACCTCAAATAAGCAGAAAGTTACACCAATTGTTGGATCAACAAAGAAATGAAGAAAACCCAAAGTTCGAAACAAAAGAAATAGCAGAAAAAAAACTATGAACAAAAATCATATTGCAAATGGAGAAATCAATTAAAAAAAGAAAGGAAAAGAAAACAAGAACTAACCGATGCCATGGTCAAAGAATGATGATAAAGTTGGGTCAATAAATGAAGTTTGTCTTAAGAATGGAAAAAAATGAGGGATTTTTATTAAAGGCATAAGCCATAGGGGGAAAGCAGATTGGGAGACAAGGGAGGTTTGGGGATAGTGACAGGGCGTGGGAGAGAAAAATGCACAAATACACCCAGAAATGAAAAGAAATGGCACACAGAAAGCATCAAGAAGACTCCAAAGGGATAAATTTGAGCTTAACACTTACAATCACAGGCTTATCAGTTTTCGATTGAGGAGGAGTTGACACAGCTTGCAGCAAAGGTATTTCTTTCCCCGTTATCAGCGGGATTTGGCTGCCAAATCTGAAAAAAAAAGATTGATAAAGAAACTTTAAGGATAAAATGGTAAAATAATAAATGGAAGTTCAACCTTTGCTGCACCAGTGAGCATACTGCTGCTGAAAGCTCCAGTTGATTTTTGGGATATAAGTGTGGTGAGAATTGATTTTGGTTGCACTGAAACACTCAACCAAACAGCTTCCCAGTGAGGTTGGTAGTCCAACTGCACCTCACTAGCTTTAAACGGTGAACCAAAGGAAGCCTTAATCTTCGATTCATACACTTTAGTATCCAATACATAAGCAAGATAGGCATCATACCCTTTTCTGATATATTTCTGTGCTGATATAACTGAGATCACATTAGACAACCCATCCAATTTATCAGATTCAACATGGAGCAATTCACCATTTTGACATTTTAACACAATGTACTTTTGTTTACAATTTACTACTGCATCATGTTGAGTTAACCAGTCCATACCTAGAATTACATCAAATTCATCAAATGGAAGCAACATCAAATCAGCTGAAAAATAATAACCCCGTACCATCAACAGATAATTTTTACAAATTTTAGCTACCATCACATACTGGCCTAGGGGGTTTGAAACTTTAACCACAAATTCAGTGGACTCAATAGGTAAATTTTTAACAAACACTAAATTTGTACATATGTATGAATGTGTTGAATCAGGATCAATCAAAGCAGTAATATCAGTATCAAGAAGAGAAAATGTATCAGTAATAACATCAGGTGCAGAAGCATCATCACGTGCACGAATAGCATATGTTTTTAGTGATGCTTACTAGATTTGACAGTTGAATCTTTCATCACACCTTAAATACCACAATATTCTCGGTGTGACGGGATGGTCTACCTCTCGAGACGGTGTTGCCTGGATTTGAAGTTTGAACAATTTTTTTTTCAGACTTTGTCGGGCATTTTCTGAGATAGTGGTCAAGAGAACCACACTTAAAACCTGCCCCACTTCTCATGCGGCACTCCCCAAAGTGTAATTTATTACAATGTTTGCATATCAGTTTGGGGTTTCTGACACTTCCTACACTTGTTATAGATGGGGACGGAGATCTCAGATTAGAGCGTTGAGTACTTCAGTCTCTTCCAGAATACCCTATATATGTGATAGAACAATCATGATGTTTCTTCAATTTCTTTGAAACTGATAATTATGACTTTCCCATAAATATTTTACTTGTAGTCTGGGCTTCCATCTCTGCTTGTCTTTTTGTTTACTTAAATCCTCAGCTTTATGTGCTCGGTCAACCAATACAATGAATTCTTTTAATTCCAGAATCCCAACTATCAACTTGATATCTTCATTTAATCTCTCTTCAAACCGTTTACACATGGAAACCTCAGCTGGGATACACTCTCTGCCATATTTGCTTAATCTGACAAATTCTTGTTCATACTCGGATACTTTCATATTCCCCTATTTAAGCTCTAAAACTTTCTTCTTTTTCTGATCAAGGAATCTCTGGCTAATATACTTATTTTTGAATTCTATTTGGAAAAATACCCATGTAACATTTTCCCTCGGTACAATAGATATCAAGGTATTCCACCACTGATACGCTGAGTCTTTTAACAGAGAGACTACAGATTTCAAACATTCTGCTGGGGTGTAAGATAATTCATCCCGAACCCTAATGGTATTTTCTAACCAAAATTCAGCCATTTTCGGATCATTTTTAGCAGTGGCCCTAAATTTTTCTACCCCATATTTACGAATTTTATCTACCAGAGGTTTACCAGTTCTAATAAATTCAGTACCTTATGGCATTTCAGGAACTGTTGAAGAGAAAGAGGGGGAGGTTGTTGTACAATAGGATTTGTTCTCAAGTATTCAGTGAATCATTCATTCATTATTTGAAAGAAGGCTTCTTTTGCCTCCTCACTTCGACCTTTAGGTACAGGTCTTCTACTGCTTGAAGCAGCTCTTTGAACTGAAGCTTGAGCATTGCTCTCAGCTTCCTCGGATTTAGCTCGGTTGGACGACTTTCCTATATGAAAAACATGCTTACAATGGTCAGGTGATATCACACTATCAAAAATTATATAATGTCATGTATAGCTAGACTCATACTTGCTACATTAGTCTGAAAATCGGCTAAACCTTAACTCTGATACAAATAAATGTACTACATCTCACCCATCCGTCGTTGGAATAGGGTTACAGAACATTACTGGAGTTTACAGAACAAAAACAATTAATTCATGTTATTTACTATTCATATCCAATACCAATCATATTCAATTATATTTTCCCTTAAATGAACCCTAGAGGTCCAATTTATGCATTTGAAACAAGTCGGGATAGAATTGAGGACTCAGGAAATTTTCTGCAAAATTTCAAAATTTTTCTTAGATGCAGGGGACACATGCCCATGTGGGCATTTGATGTGGGGCACACGGTCGTGTCCCAGCCCGTGTCTATTCCTATGTAAATCTCTAACTTGGGTCACACGCTAGCGACATGCCCTTGTGCTAGGCTGTGTGGACAATTTAATTTTCAAAAACTAAGTGTAGGGATTACACGGCCAAGTCACATGCCCATGTGCTAGGCCATGTGACACACACGGTTGAGACACACGCCTGTGTGAGCAATTCGAAACATTCTTTTTCTAAAATTTGAAGATGCAAGGGACACACAGCCAAACCACATGCCCATACACATAGCCATGTGTCACACATGGCTGACACACATGCTCGTGTCTCTGACAGTGTGGACAAAATAAGACTATTTCTAAGCCTTATTTCTCACCCAAACTTGTCTTCTACCTATATAAATTTTCCAACACAATGCACCAACCAATCCAAGACATTAAAACCAAGCCACAACCAATCTTATGCATGATATACTACTACATATGTTCAAGTATCCATCTTACCTTTTTTAACAAACTTTCATATAAATATGCTTGTACCTATTATACCATTTCGTGCATACTCATATCAACATAGTACAACCTGTAACACCCCAAACCCGACCCAGACGGCAGGACCGAATCTGGCGATATCACATTGAAGTGTTTTTCCAAAAGCATAAATCCAAACTTTAGCCAGCCTCTTTTTATAATTTAAAAAGCCAATTGAAAGTCGTGTTTGTTCATTGATTGTATGTTTAAAGTTTACTTATATTATAAAGTGATTAATTTTGTAAAACGGTTTTCATTCGTAGAAGCTTTTAAATCTAGTTGTGATTTTGTGGTGTTTTTGAAACGTTTGACTTTTGAAATCATGCGACTATCCTACTGCTAGTAGATATATATATCCAATGAATAAAATAAAAAAATAACAAATTAAAAATAAATACCCAAGTGGCCTTATTACATAAAGACAACCCAAAGTAAACCAAAACGTAAATTAATAAAAGTTAAGTAAAGTGAGTGGCCACAATTAAGTCCTCCGTTGCAACAATCTGCCTAAGTCTGGGGATTACCTGCACAGTTAACAGATGGGTGAGTTTATGAAACTCAGTGTGTAATCCCCTAATAGCAACCAATCAGAGTAAACACATTTTGGGCCTAAGCCCTTGCAGTCTCAGTTAGGGCCTTAGCCCATTTCAGTAACAATAGCAGTCTAAGCCTGAGGCCATTTTAGTAACAGTATCAGTGGGGCCTAAGCGCATTACAGTATCAGTACAGTTTGCAATCAAAAAATCCTACCCAATCCAGTCTCTACACACCATCTCCGTAACAACCCTAAACATCATGTGGGGATAAAATCGACCCACCCAACCCTGCACTCCAAGTAGCACTGGTTGCGGCACTAAAATAGTATTGACAGCAGAGCCGCCAGTAATAAGCTTATAGCCTTTCAGAGCACTTCCTCCAAAATCAAATATCCCACCTCATGCAATGCAACATAATATAAATATATATACAGCACCCATGGCATGTTCAATTAGTCTTACATCACATAGGGGTATATCAGACAATTACAAAAATAAGGGTCCAGGTACACTTACCGGCCCAACAGTAGGTCCACAATTGTCTTGGCCGACCCGTGCAACCTTAACAAACAATCAGTGAAAATGGGCCCAAATCCCATAACACGGCCCATGTGGGCCTACATGCCCCTGTGGCTCAATAAGCCCAAAAATGGCCTTGGCCGTGTGAACTACACAGCCTAACCCAATAATTTCCATACATTCGTGTGATTTACCCGTGTGGGGCCACGAGCCTATGGGGCCCACATGGCTCATTTCGGTCCAACGCGGTCCAAAACGGCCTAAGCCCATGAAATCGCTCATAGTGGCCTCTATGATCAAACACTCACGTTTACTCATTCGAACCACCACACAAGCGAGCGTACACTTGGGTAGCGTCAATGGTCATACTTTTTCGGCTGTTGTCGATTTACACTTTAAGCAGTGTGATTACACACATGGTTGTGAAAACGAGCGAATTAGCCCACGTGTACTCTAACATATTACAATAGAAACTTTGGTTAAATATCTAACACACGTGTTACAAGAAACCTTAACTGAAACTTGTTCCAAAGGATTACTTACTATTGCCTTTCTTGAACAAGAGTGGTTATATGTAACACCCCGAACCCGAGACCGTCACCGGAGTCGAACACGAGGTGTTAACAGACTTTTAAAAATTTTCCAGACACTGCCAATCTGTGTAATAGTCGCTTTAAAAATCATATCTTGAGTTTCACAACTCAAAAATCAGTTTCGTGATTTTTCCCTGAAACTAGACTCATACGTCCATCTACATATTTTTTCTAGAATTTTTGGTCGGGCCAATTAGTAAAGTTTATTAGTCAAAGTCTCCCATGTTACAGGGATCGACTACCCTGACCTTTGCGCATTACGACTTGAATATCTCCTTGTACAGGGCTCCAATACTGATGCCGTTTGTTTCTAAAGAAACTACACTCAGAGAGGAATCTATACATATATGGTATGACTCCTAATTATCTCTGGTTAATTTATGGTGAATTTTAAAATTCGAAACAGAAGATCCAGAAACCGTTCTGGCCTTGTTTCACGAGAACTTTAATATCTCTTAATATACTGTTCATATGATTGTTTCGTTACTTTAATATAAAGATAGATTCATCAAGGTTCGATTACATAATTTATTCACTATTTAATTCCATTCCTACAAATTTTTGTGATTTTTCAAATCCACACCACTGCTGCTGTCAGCATCTGTTTTCAAGGTAAACTTTACCTATTTCGTGGTTACCATGGACCAACTAGGGTTTTGTCATACATAGGTCCACATATGATCATATTTAGCCATTCCAATGGCTGATCATTTGCCCAACACTTCCATTCCAAACCATAGTCACATCATGAAACCATATATACATGCATAAACACAAATGGTCTAATGCCATACTCCACTTCTACAAGCCATTTTCGCATGGCTGTACACACATACATCACAAAAAGTGCTTAAAACAACAAGGGGTAGTCCTATATATGCCATATCCAGAGTTCAACTAAAAGAGTACCAAAAGAGCTTTGATAGTGTGGATGACTTCGACTTCGATGATCCCGAATCCGATAGCTAACGAACAAAATCTATAAAACAGAGAGCCAAAGCAACGGAGTAAGCATTTTAAAGCTTAGTAAGTTTCAAGTAATGAAATCGGCTTTGACTAAAGTATTACATTCACATAGCTAAATGAATCACTTTATTAATACACATTCTCATAATCATGCTTACTTCACAATTCGTCAACATATATACACACACAAGGTATCAACCCATATAAAAGCCCAAAAGTTCGTTAGTCGATTGAACGAATACTACTTAAAACGAATCGACTTTTCCGAATCACATGCAAACATACCTTATCGTTTGGGTTTGTTGAGCGTATTAATTGAATTTATTACAGCACAAAACGCTCACATTCATACCCAAGTTTCTTCGGAATTTAGCCGGATATTACCACAAGCACAATTGCCTTCGGTTCTTAACCCGGGCATAGCAACTCGCACGAATGCCTTCGGGTCTTAGCTCGGATATATCAACTTGCACAATTGCCTTCGGGTCTTAGCCCGGATATATATCAACTCGCACAAATGCCTGCGGGTCTTAGCCCGGATATATCAACTCGCACAAATGCCTGCGGGTCTTAGCCCGGATATATCAACTCGCACAAATGCCTGCGGGTCTTAGCCCGGATAAAATCACTAGCACATATATATCAACAATCATGACACATCCATATTTCACTTTCGTTACTAAGGCTCAAACACAAAGCATTTATTAAACCTTTCCAATTTCGGCTCAATAGCCACACACAAAGAGCATGATTTCAATTGGCTTTATAACATAGTCTCTATGCACATTTGACTATCCATCATAGGATGACTAATCATTTCAATATAATTCAAGTAGGGTCATTACTCGAAGACTTACCTCGGATGTTGTCGAACGACTTCAATGGCTATTCAATTACTTTTTCCTTCCCTTTATCGGATTTAGTTCCCCTTTGCTCTTGAGCTTAAGTTCAACAAATTTTAAAATAGTCATTAATCGACTATTCAAGTATTACTTTCAGAATAATATATAAATTGATTCGACTTTCACACACATAGATTATAGTAAGCTTTATAAAAATCAATAAATAATTCATTAGCAAATTTTCATTAATGTTTACAACAAAATCACATATTCACTACGAGCTGTTTTCCCTGAGCAGCAGTCACTAAATTATTTATAACTGGAGCTACAAAACTTCAAATCACTTGACGTTAATTTTCCCTGAATATAGACTCGTATATCTTCCATCCATAAAATTTTCAGAATTTTAGGCTTGGCCAATCAATACCAGATTTTTTCTTAAAGTTTCCCCTGTTTCACTGTTTGACTAATCTGACCACTCTTCACTACGAATCAAATTTCTCATTTTACAGAATTCCAAATGTGTTGTATTTGATTTCATTTGAAACTAGACTCATTAAGGAGTTTAAGCATATAAATTTTATCTTATAATCATTTTTATACAATTTATAATGATTTCCTAAAAACAGAACAGGGAATCTAGTAGTCATTTTGACTCAGCCCCACAATACTTCAAATATCTCAAGATCGGTAACTCTTTAGTTCTTATAGTTTCTTTTGTAAGAAAATAGACTCTTCAAGCTTTAATGACATAATTTACTCAGCTTCTAATTCAACTCCTAAAAATTATGGTGATTTTCCAAAATCACCTTACTGCTGCTATCCCCAAGCAGATTATTACCAAATCAAATACTAACATTTGCATTTCACCTTAATAGCTAGCTTAGCAAACCTTAATTTAACATATAATTCACACATATCACATTCCAAGCATTCACTCTATTCTATCACTTAAGGTACAAACATTACTCAATAACTTCCTAATTCAAGTACACATTCGGCCTTGGTACATAATGAGGTAGTCGATTCCTTTCCCTTTAGCACCCATTGCTCACATATGATTATTTGTATAGCTCAAACACTCATCTATCTTTATCATGAAACAACAAAATTTACCATTGTCAAATACCATAGCCGAATGTCATTAAACCTAAACCACCATGAAAATTTTACTTATCACCTCATACCTTATTATCAAATTGAACTAATTATGCTTATAAAAATAATATCAAAACCGAAACCTTTTGATAATTAAGCCTCTAATTATTTATTACAATTACCCAAACAAAATTTTCTCACATTTAACACTTATAAACCAATCAATTGTTGAAGACAAACAAAATCTCATTTCCTCCCTTGACAACCACAACCGAAAGCTCAAACCAACATCTAAAATTCCAAGTTTTCAAATGGGCTAATATGGAACTAGCTAATTGACTTAAACTAAACTTAAAATTTCAAAAACTAACAAAATTTTTACTAACCTTCTCAAGCTTCAAGTGACCGAATGTTTCCCTCCTATCTTCCTCTTTACAATCGGCCAAGAAGAACCAAGGATACAAGCTTTGTTTTCATTACCTTTCTTTTTTCTTTTATTCTTTCTTTTATTCATTATAACTCCAATAACCCAATTTCTTATTATAATATCAAATTCAACAAATATATTGCCCATCATCAATCCATCTTGGCCGGCCACTATAAGGGAATTGGGCAATTTGACATGCAAGTCCACCCTTGTGTTGACATGCACTAATAAGCCCTTTAAAATTAGCCTATCATATTTCACCATGTCTCATGTTGATCCCTATTTAATAATTCCTCATGCAATTGGCAAAATTAGGGAATGAAACTTCCACATATGCATGTACACACACATAATAAACATAGAACATAGCAATTAATTATTTTTATAACTCGGTTTTGTGGTCCCGAAACCACTTCCCGACTAGGGTCAATTTTGGGCTGTCACATTATAGCCCACTTAGATTGTTGACTAAAGTTTCTAACAGACTCCTTGAAGATTATCTGCATGATAAGCGAATCCATTATGCCTGTTTCTTATACGCAAGAGTTGAGCGACACATACCAACCCCAAGAAAACACAACTTTCAATAATGAAAAGGAGTATTCGGCCAAGATCAAAGAACCCCAAACCAAAGTACCTCAGATCAATAAAATACCAGTGAATAGTGTTACCTTAGAACGAGAGACAAGAGGAAGATTCTGATCATTTCTGGAATCTTAGAGAACTCTCTCACTCCATGAGTAATACTAAAATCTGAAACAAAAGCACCATGACCAAGGAGAAAAGAGATGGAAAATTGGCATTTAGGGAAAAGAGGATATAAGCCGAAAGAGTAGAGACAAACCGTGACTTACCAATCAATATTAGGCCACTCATTAGTGAGAAGGGCTTGAGAGAGAGTAGAAAAATGAAAGAGAAAGAGAGGAGAAGTGGTCGAGGTATTGCCTTAAGAGCACAACCGATTATGGAAGAGACGGGAAAAATGATAGCAACAATCGGTCAAGAAGGGGAGAAGAAGCCGAATGAGAAAGAGTGGAATAGAAAATCAATAACCCAGAAGTAAAGGTCAGAAAAGAAACATAAAAATCGCAAAGCACTAAATAGAAAAAGACCCAAAATAATAAGCACTAATCGACTTTAAGAGTCAAGAATGCCGCACCAAAACAATAGCCAAAATCGGCACCAACAGCATAAGGAGAAGCTAAAGCCGATTTTTTTGCCAAAAAGAACTCCTAATTCGACAACATCCCAACCCTTTTCCACTTGAATCGAAACTCTCTTGAACAAGAGTTCAAATTCAGCACAACCTCTCCCACTTTCAAATCCCACAAACTCCTCCTAAAATCTCTCCTCTATTATCTCCTCAACCGCCTATTCAAAACTCTTCAAACACCTCAATTTCGGTCAACCAAGGGCACTTCCTCAGCATCTGCAACAAAATAAATACTTCCTTTTTCAACACCAAGCTTCGAACCTCAGACCCGAAGGCATATTTCACATGCCACTTACCACTATCCTAGCAAGCTTTTTATGTCATGAACTTCCATCAATCTTTTAAAAACCAACTGTCTAGAGTCAAAGGTTTCATTTAAGCAAAAAAAAAAACCTTTTTGCACAACCGAAGGCTTGAACCCAAGACTCTTTAGACCCTTCCTAGGACACATAACCATTGAAGCAGACACGCAGTTTACACAACACATAGAAAACTAAGTACCTATATTTTGGGGCATTACAACTCTACCCACTAAAAGGAAATTTCAGCCTCAAAATTTACCTGGTTAAAACAAATAAGGGTATTGTTGTCGTATCGCCTCCTCGGGTTCCTACGTGGCTTCCTCAAAACTGTGATTACACCATAGCGCCTTAATTAGTGCAGCAGACTTTCTCCTCAGAATCTTCACATCACGTTCTACAATCTAAACCGGATTTTCCTCAAAGGTTAGAGCTGGCCTAACCTCAATTTCCTCAATCGAGACGATGTGCACAGGATCAGAACAATATCGCCTCAGTATAGAGACGTGAAACAGATGATAAATCTGATTGAACTCTGGATGTAACTCAAGATGATAGGCAATCGGTCCCACACGTTTTAATATATAGTAAGGCCCAAGGAACCTAGGGCTTAACTTGCCCTTCTGACCAAACCTTAGTACCTTCTTCCAAGGCGAGACCTTGAGAAAAAATAAGTCCCCCACAAAATACTCAATCTCCTTACGTTTCAGATCCGTCTACGACTTCTGTCTGTCTGATGCTGTAGTCAGTCGATCCCGAATCAGTCTAACTTTATCCTCAGTATTAGAAACTAATTCAGGACCTAGAACATGCCGCTAGCCCAATTCAGTCCAACACGTGGGAGTACGACACCTACCACCATATAATGCCTCATAAGGTGTCATCTGTATGTTAGACTGGTAGCTATTGTTATACACAAGCTTTGCTAACGGCAAGTAGTCCTCCCAACTGCCTCGGAACACAATCACGCAACCCCTCAGCATGTCCTCCAGTATCTGAATCACCCTCTCTGGCCGACCATCTGTCTGAGGATTGAACGCAGTACTGAAGTCCAACCTTGTACCCAATGCCTTATGCTACTTCTTCCAGAACCGAGACGTGAAGCGAGGATCTCTATCAGATATTATATGTGACAGCCCAAAATTGACCCTAGTCGGGAAGTGGTTTCGGGACCACAAAACCGAGTCATAAAAAAAATTGATTTCCATATTCTATGCTTATTATGTGTGTACATGAGTATGTGGAAGTTTCATTCTCCAATTTTGCCAATTGCATGAGAAATTATTAAATAGGGATTGATATGAGACATGGTGAAAATATGATAGGCTAATTTAAAATGGTCTATTAATGCATGTTGTGAAAATGATGGGTTTGCATGTCAAATTACCCAAAATTTGAGCTAGTGGTTGGCCATGCTATGGGTGGAAACATGTTGGGAACATGTTGGCCTAGTGAGGTATGTAGGAAAAAAATAAAATAAGGGGCATGGGCATAAAATAATGAAAAGGAGTATGATGAATACAAAAAAAAATGTGTGTAGTTGTTTTCCCCCCCATTGCCGTGAGCTAAAGAAAAGAAAGGAGAAAATTTTTGTTCATCCTTTCTCATCTTCATTTAGCCGAAACTAGAAAGAAAAAAATAAAGAAAAAAAAAATGTTCATCCTTTGGTTCATCCTTGGCCAAAAATTTTAAGGAGGAAGGAAGAAGAAATGTTGAAGAGGTTCGGCCATGCATGTAGCTAGGCTAAGGTATGTTTGATGATGTTCCATGAGATGCATGCATGTTTTAGTTGTTAGCTTGAGTTCTACCTAGCCCATGGTCTAAATCTTGCTATGTGATGGAAATGACACTCGGCCATGGATGCATCATTCTTGGTTGATGTTTGATGTTGTGGTGATGAGGCATGAGGATGAGTTAAGATTCGGCCTAGGTGGAGTTTGTGTTAATGCCATTGCATGCTAAATATGAAGCTTGTTAATGATGCATGTGATGGTGGCTTGATGATTCTTGAACCTCCTTTTTAGCATTTTTGAGTGAGCACATATGTGCATTGGTTGCTAAATGGAGAAGAATCGGCTAGCAAGTTGTGTGCTAAGGCCGAATATAACTTTTGCATGTTAATGAGCAATGCATGTGTTAAATTGATGGAAAGGGAGAGGATGCTTTACTAGTGTGTATATGTGTGTATTAGCCAAGTTTTGAACTTGAAACAAAAGGGTGTTTAGTCAATACAAGTGACCATACTTGTAGAATGTATTAAGTGTTGAAATCGGCCCCAAAATAGACATGCATATTCGGCCAAGGGGAAAAAATTAGCTAAAATGTTGAGTTTGATTCATGATTCCGTACATATGTGACTTTAATGTCTAATGTATAAATATGGGCTAAGTGCCTTGTGTTCCTCTTTTCGATGCTCAAATGATTAAATCAATTTATTTGTTTAATTAAGCTCAAGAGCAAAGGGGAACTAAATCCGATAAAGGGAAGGAAAAAGTGGTCGAATAGCTATCGGAATCGTTCGACAACACCCGAGGTAAGTTCTTGAGTAAGAGAGCTTAAATTATGATGTGATTAGATCATGTTTTAAGCAAATTAAAATCATGCTCTTTGTGTGGCTATTGAGCCGAATTTGCAAGAATGATAAATGTCTTGTGTTTGAGTTTTGCTAACGAAAATGAAATACGAATGGGCCATGATTTATTGTTAAATGTGCATGGTTATTTGAATGATGTCCGGGCTAAGTCCCGAAGGCTTGTGCTAAGTGACAATATCCGGACTAAGATCCGAAGGCATTTGTGCGAGATACTAATTCCGGGCTAAGCCCGAAGGCATTTGTGCGAGATACTAATTCCGGGCTAAGCCCGAAGGCATTTGTACGAGATACTAATTCCGGGCTAAGCCCGAAGGCATTTGTGCGAGTTACTAAATCCGGGTTAAGTCCCGAAGGCATTTGTGCGAATTACTATAACCGGGCTATGTCCCGAAGGCATTTGAACGAGGAGCTATATCCGGTTAAATTCCGAAGGTACGTGATTTGGGAATGAATGAACTTGCTGTAAAATTCCAGTTAATACTCTCGAAACATCCCAACATTGAGGTATGTTTCGTATGTGCTTGAATTTAGTTGAGCCCTTACAAATAAGTATTCGCTCAGTTGATAAACGAGCTACCGGCATTTGGCTGAGTTGATCTTTTGTGTATGTACATAAGGGTTGATAATGTGAAGCAAGTACGATATCGTAAATTTGTGCATATGAAATTATCCGTTTAGCTATATGAATGCTATACTTTTGTTGTGATGGAATTCCTTGCTCAAAACTTACTAAGCATAAATTGCTTCCTCCGTTTCATTGCTCCTCTGTTTTATAGATTTGGTTCTCCAGCTATCGGACTCGGGATCTTGAAGTCAAAGTCGCCCACACTATCAAAGCCCCCCATTTTGGTACAATTTTGGTTGAACTTCGAAATGGCATGTATAGGACTACCCGTTTGTTGTGGGTCGTGGACCCTTTGGACTTGTATAAATTTTGGATAGCCATGCGAAAATGGCTTATATGTGTTTGAGTATAATGTTATAATCATTTGGTGTGGATATGCTTGACAAGGATTGGCCACGGGGATGGTTAATCACTTTCATAAATTGTGCTATTTATGCAAAAAGGGCTAGTTGAATCATGGAAACCATGAAATAGGTAAAGTCTACCTTAAAGGCAGATGCTGACAGCAGCAGTGATGTAGATTTGGAAAATCACTAAAAATAGTAGGAATGGAATTAAATAGTGAATAAATTATGTAAACAAACCTTGATGAATCTACTTTCATAGGAAAGTAACGAAACAATCATACGGACAGTATGTTAAGAGATATTCAGGAGTCATACCATATATGTATAGATTCCTCTATGAGTCTAGTTTCTATAGAAACAAACGACATCAGTATTGGATCCCTGTACAAGGAGATATCCAAGTCGTAATGCGCAAAGGTCAGGGTAGTCGATCCCTGTAACATGGGAGACTTTGACTAATAAACTGTACTAATTGGCCCGACCAAAAATTCTAGAAACAAATATGTAGATGGGCATATGAGTCTAGTTTCAGGGAAAAATCACGAAACTGATTTTCGAGTTGTGAAACTCAAGATATGATTTTTAAAGCGACTAGTACGCAGATTGGCAGTGTCTGGGAAATATTTTTTATAAGGGGTTTAAAGTCTGTTAACACCTCGTGTTCGACTCCGGTGTCGGTCTCGGGTTCGGAGTGTTACATTTGATTGGTATCAGAGCTACGGTTTAGTCGATTCTAGGACTACCGTAATGCGTTGGGTCTAGCTATACATGCCATTTTATGTGATTACTTGATAGTGTGGTGATTTCTGACAATTGTAAATGTGTTTATTTATAGTAATGGATCCCGATCCCAACCGAGAGGTAGCTGATGATCTTGAGAGTGTAGCGCCTGCTCCCGCACAAGGGACAGCGCCGGCGGACTCTCAACCTAATGCTAGTAACCCGAATGATGAAGCTAGACAAGCTTTCTATAGCGTGATGAATGATTGGTTCAACCAATACATTCGAACTAATACGGCTATCCCACAACCTCCATTCCCAACTAATACCACCCCGCACCTACAATACCTCCGGTAACTGACCAAATAAGGTCAAATAAGCCCCCAGTTGACAGAATCCGAAAACATGGGGCTACTGAATTTAAAGCTACGGATAGCGACGATGCCGAGCAAGCTGAATTTTGGTTGGACAACACTATCCGGGTACTCGATGAGCTATCTTGTACACCCGATGAATGCCTAAAGTGTACTATCTCCTTGCTACGTGATTCTGCCTATTATTGGTGGAGTACTCTGACTTCTGTTGTGCCCCGAGAGCAAGTAACTTGGGAGTTTTTCCAAATTGAGTTTCGGAAAAAGTATATCAGTCAGAGATTTGTTGATCAAAAACGGAAGGAATTTCTTGAGCTTAAGCAAGGTTCCATGTCAGTTACTGATTACGAGCGAAAATTTGTTAGACTTAGTAGATACGCTCGGGAATGTGTTTCGTCCGAGGCTATCATGTGTAAACGCTTCGAGGATGTGCTGAATGAAGATATAAAAATGTTTGTTGGCGTTCTTGAAATACGAGAGTTCGTAGAACTGGTCGAGCGAGCTTGTAAAGCCGAAGAGCTTAGAAAAGAAAAACAAAAAGTTGATGTGGGAACTGGAGAGTTTCGTAAAAGATCTTCGGGAAAGTCTCTTCAACAGGCATCGAAGAAATTTCGAGATGATGCGGGCCAGTTTAGAGGCACTTCGGGCCTTTTTAGACGAGATCGTGATCGACCCCCTGTGGGTACACGAGGCACTTCGGTCGCCAGTGTTGGGAATGGACGTCGAGATAGAACGAAATGTCGATATTGCGGTAAATGGCATTCGGGGAGTTGTAGATTCCCTGACCGCTCCTGTTACAAGTGCGGATCAGTTGACCACTTCATTAAAGATTGCCCGAGGTTGTTTGAACAGAATGAAAATCAGAGTGGGAAACCGGGTGCTACCACTGCTCGAGGTAGACCATCTGGAAATACGGGCAATGCTAGTGGTGGTCAGAGAGGATCTAGAGATGCTACGACCAGATCCGAGGCTCGTGCGCCTGCTAGAGCTTATGCTATACGTGCCCGCGAGGATGCTTCTTCGCCTGATGTTATTACCGGTACTTTCACTCTCTTTGATACTAATGTAATTGCTTTGATTGACCCCGGTTCTACTCATTCTTACATATGTGAAACCTTAGCATCCAGTAAGACTTTACCTATTGAGTCTACTGAGTTCGTAATTCGGGTGTCAAATCCCTTGGGTCGTTACGTGCTTGTCGACAAAGTGTGTAAGAAATGTCCCCTAGTGATTCGAGGTTCCTGTTTTCCGGCGGACTTGATGCTTTTGCCGTTTGATGAATTTGATGTTATTCTCGGGTTGGATTGGTTGACCGTGCATGATGCGGTTGTGAATTGCAAAAGCAAGACTATTGATTTGAGGTGCGCAAATAACGAAGTAATCCGAGTTGAGTCTACAGACTTGGATGGGTTGCCAGTTGTAATATCCTCAATGTTGGCCCAGAAATATGTAAGAAAAGGGTGCGAAGCATACCTTGCGTATGTACTGGATGACAAAGAATTAGACAAGATACCCGAATCTGCGCCGGTGGTTTGTGAATACCCGGATGTTTTTCTGAAGGATTACCGGGTTTACCACCTGTTCGGGAGGTAGAGTTTGGTATTGAGCTTGTACCTGGACTACGCCGATTTCGATAGCTCCGTATCGTATGGCACCAACCGAGTTAAAAGAGTTGAAAGCTCAGTTGCAAGAATTGACGGATAGAGGTTTTGCTCGACCAAGTTTCTCACCTTGGGGTGCACCAGTATTGTTCGTGAAAAAGAAGGACGGAACCATGAGGTTGTGCATTGACTATCGTCAACTGAATAAAGTGACGATAAAGAACAAATATCCGTTACCGCGTATCGATGATTTGTTCGACCAACTGAAGGGAGCCTCAATGTTCTCAAAAATAGAGTTGAGATCGGGCTATTATCAGTTGCGAATTCGAGATTCGGACATACCCCAAACTACTTTCAGAACGGGATATGGTCACTACGAGTTCTTAGTGATGCCGTTTGGGCTCACAAATGCCCCTGCGGTATTTATGGATTTGATGAATCGGATCTTCAGACCATATTTGGATCAGTTCGTAGTTGTGTTCATTGATGACATCTTGGTCTATTCAAGAGATGAGACCGAACATGCTGAGCATCTGAGGCTAGTGTTGCAAATTTTGCGGGATAAGCAGTTATATGCTAAGTTCAGTAAGTGTGAGTTCTGGTTAAGAGAGGTTAGCTTCTTGGGTCATGTGGTATCCGCATCGGGTATTCGAGCTGACCCGAGCAAAATTTCAGCCATACTTAACAAGAAGCCTCCAAGAAATATTACCGAAGTTCGGAGCTTCCTGGACTCGCCGGTTATTACCGACGATTTGTCAAAGGTTTCTCGATGATAGCCACACCAATGACGAAGCTACTTCAAAAGGATGTTAAGTTCGAATGGACGGAGAAATGTCAGAAAAGTTTGATCAACTAAAAACTTATTTGACTGAAGCTCCAATTTTAGTGCAACCCGAATCAGGCAAAGAGTTTGTCATTTATAGTGACGCATCCCTACTTGGGTTGGGTTGCGTATTGATGCTAGAAGTTCGAGTGGTGGCCTATGCGTCGAGACAATTAAAGCCACATGAGAAAAATTATCCGACCCATGATCTTGAACTAGCTGCCATCGTATTTGCTTTAAAAATATGGCGACATTACTTATTTGGTGAGAAGTGCCATGTATTTCGGATCACAAAAGTCTCAAAAATTTGATGACTCAAAGAGACTTAAATCTGCGACAAAGACGTTGGCTTGAGTTGTTGAAAGATTACGAGCTTGTCATTGATTACCACCCGGGAAAGGCTAATATGGTTGCGGACGCCTTAAGCCAGAAATCATTGTTTGCTTTACGAGCGATGAATGTGCACTTGTCTGTTCTACCCGACAATGTGTTAATAGCTGAATTAAAAGCCAAACCATTATTGATTCATCAAATTCGTGAAGCCCAGAAAGTTGATGATGAATTGGTTGCAAAACGGGCTGAGTGTGCTCCGAACAAGGAATCGGAGTTTCAAATTGATGATGATGATTGTGTGAGGTTCAGAAGTCGTTTGTGTATTCCAAGGAGTTCGGAACTCATTTCGATGATTCTGAACGAAGCCCATTGTAGCCGAATGTCAAGTCACCCGGGAGTACGAAAATGTACAACGATTTGAAACGTTGGTTTTGGTGGCATGGTATGAAACGAGACATCTCCGACTTTGTTTCGAGATGTTTAATATGTCAACAAGTGAAAGCGGAACATCAAGTGCCTTCAGGATTACTTCAGTCGATCATGATACCCGAGTGGAAATGGATCGAGTCACAATGGACTTTGTGTCCGGACTGCCATTGTCAACAAGTAAGAAGGATGCGATTTGGGTTGTTGTTGATAGACTGACTAAGTCGGCTCACTTTATCCCCGTGTGTATGGATTTTTCATTGGATAGACTAGTTGAATTGTACGTTTCTCAGATTGTGAGATTACACGGGGTACCTATTTCTATCGTGTCGGATAGAGATCCGAGATTCACCTCGCGATTTTGGAGGAAATTGCAAGAAGCTTTGGGTACCAAGCTGCATTTTAGCACTGCTTTTCATCCCAAACCGATGGTCAATCTGAGCGATAATTCAGATACTTGAGGATATGTTGAGATGTTGCATCCTCGAGTTCAGTGGTTCATGGAACAGTATTTACCTTTGATTGAATTCACTTACAATAATAGTTTTCAATCAAGTATTAAGATGGCACCTTACGAGGCTTTGTACGGTCGTAAATGCCGTACACCATTGTTTTGGACCGAGCTCGGTGAAAGTAAATTTTCAGAGTTGATTGATTAAGGATGCTGAACAGAAAGTAAAGTAATCCGTGAAAGTCTGAAAGCAGCCACAGATCGTCAAAAATCGTATGCGGATTTGAAACGAAAGGACATTGAATATCAGGTGGGAGATAAAGTGTTCCTTAAAGTTTCGCCTTGGAAAAGGTACTCAGGTTTGGCCGTAAGGGCAAGTTGAGCCCGAGATTCATTGGGCCGTACGAAATCTCCGAACGAGTTGGTCCGGTTGCGTATAGATTGATTTTCCCCCTGAGCTTGAAAAGATTCACGACGTCTTTCATGTTTCGATGCTTCGACGCTATCGATCTGATCCATCGCACATAATTAGCCATCAGAGGTTGAAATTCAAGCCGATATGAGTTATGAAGAAGAGCCGATGCATATCCTAGCTCGTGAAGTGAAGGAGTTGCGAAACAAAGGGTTCCGTTAGTGAAGGTGTTATGGCTCAAACACGGGATCGAGGAAGCTACTTGGGAAACCGAGAGCTCGATGAAAGAACGATACCCAAACCTATTTACCGGTAAGATTTTCGGGACGAAATTTCTTAAGTGGGGAGAGTTGTGACAGCCTAAAATTGACCTAGTCGGGAAGTGTTTCGGGACACAAACCGAGTCATAAATAATTGATTTCATATTCTATGTTTATTATGTGTTACATGAGTATGTGAAGTTTCATTTCCATTTTCATTGCATGAAATTATTAAATAGGATTGATATAGACATGTGAAAATGATAGTAATTTAAATGGTCTATTATCATGTTGAAATGATGGTTGCATGTCAATTACCAAATGACT